>NW_008678530.1:68186-83983 GCF_000695815.1 Acanthisitta chloris
ACCACCCTCACAGGGAAGAATTTCTTCCTAATACCCAATCTAACCCTGCCCTCTGGCAGTGTGAACCCATTCACCCTTGTCCTGTTACTCCATGTCCTTGTCCCAGGTCCCCCTGCAGCTCTCTTGGAGCCCCTTTAGGCACTGGAAGGGGCTCTGAGTTCTCCCTGGAACCTTCTCTCTCCAGGCTGAACACCCCCAGCTCTCAGCCTGGCTCCAGAGCAGAGGTACTTCAGCCCATGGAGCATCTTTGTGGCCTCCTCTGGATTTGCTCCAGCAGTTCAATGTCCTTCTTATGTTAGGGTCCCCAGAGCTGAGTGCAGCACTGCATGTGGAGTCGATCTCACAAAGGCAGAGCAGAGGGGCAGGATCTCCTCCCTCACCTGCTGCCCACACTGCTGGGGGCACAGTTGGTTTCTGGGCTGCCAGCACATGTTGCCAGCTCATGTCCAGCCTGTCATCCACCAACACTCCCAAGTCCTTTTCCTTATCACACGCACCTCAATGGACCCATGATCCAAGCAGAAGAATCAGAAAGACTTGAGTGTGAGTAGAAGGTGTATGGGCTGGGTTTGTAGTTGCCTTCCCAGCCCTGTTTGTGTTACTGCATGTGAGTACAAGGGTTGGGTGCACATCCTTTTGCTGTCCTGTGCCCAGGTGGAGGTCCCAGGGTGGGAATGTGAGCCAGTGCAGCACACAGCCACCTGGAGGTGGTGTCTGCCTGCCCCTCTCTGCTCTCCCTCTACTCATAAGAGCCAGCAGGAACTATTTGTCACTGTGTGTATTTTCTCTAATGGAAAATGGCTTGTTCAAAACAAGAAATTCCCAGGGAAATAGCTGTTTGGGGATTGTATGAACATATTCTTTGCTAATTGGTAGTTGCTAAAACCAATCTGTATATTCATGAAGCTGTTTGCTGCATTGCTGTCTTTTTCCAATGAGAAAACAAAACCTGCTGAAAGAAGATAAACAATGACAATGGTTTTTTTCCATAGGTTTGTTTCCTAAGGAAATTACTCTGTGTGATCTCACTGTGAGCCTCTGTCCATCAGCCAGTCTCCTTGTAATGTCCCTGACTCTGCCAGCCAAGCCAGGGGTTTGTGAAAACAGGGAAGAGGAGAGAGACCATATTAAAAAAACCCAAGAGAACTATGTGTGGAGCTGCTCTGAGGCTGCAGAAAACCTGCATAAGCAGGTTATATGTGCCCTGGTGAAGGGGATGAGCTGGATGTCCTGGACACCCATCAAGGTTCCTGCCCTGTGTGGGATCCCTGGGGCAGAGCAAAGCACGAGATGAGCCTGGCACAAGACACAGCCTATTTCTATCACAAGCAGGACACTGATCATGCAAGGAAGCACTGTCAGCCCAGCTTGGGGTTTTCATCAATGCATTTTGGAAGGACAAACCAAAAGACATTCCCTGTGTGCTCTGGTGGTAAAACCACCTGTGGGTGGTCACTGCTGCTGTGCCTTGGCTCACCAGGGACTATGCTTGGGGCCAGGCACAAAAAAACTCCTTTACTTTGAAGCAAGTCTTATCCTTCACCTGTGAAACCCCCAGTGCATGTGAAGGTTATGAGATTGGACCTCAATAAGCAAAATTTCAGTGCACAGGAATGGTAACTCTCAGCTTACTCAAGGCTTCAGGGGTCTGTGGAGGGACATAAATGGAGGTGAATGGCAGGTCTTGAGTGTCCCTTTCAATAAACATCCCCAGAAAGGTTCTGGGTCTTGTACATTGTGCAAGAAGAGAAATGTTAACCTCTGTGTTGGCACCAGCCTTTGGGAGTGGAGGCTTACCCACCCTTCCTAGAGGATTCCAGTGGCTCCTGGCAGAGTATTTGTTTCAGTATGATGGATAATGAAGGCACTGGAGGGAAAGCAGTAAAAGCTTTGCTCCAAATTGAGTGCTTGGGAGCCAAAGCTGACACCCTGGGCAGGATGCCAGGTCCAGCCTCGTGTGACAAGCTCCATTGCATGGGTGTTTCCAACGTTCTCCTCATGACACCCATGGGTCTGGCAGGAATAAATCTCCACTGGTGGGTTGGAAAGGGACACAGGGGGTGCCTGGCAAGGCTGTCCAGGTGCTGATGCCAGTGGGGTATAAGCAAGCATCACATGGACAAGAAGGACCTCACACACAAGATGAATTTTTCAGATCTTTCATATAAAATGACTGGAAGGATAAACTGCAGTCAATGAGGCTCTTCACTAATGAATTCATTTCATCTGCAGCAGAGGAAATAGAACTGGGTGATGAGAAAGGGGCTGATGTTAACAAGGTGTGGTTTTCTTTCTTTAACAGAGGACAAATTGGTCATGTGTTAAAAAAATAAAATCCTTGCAGAAATGTGATCTTACTCATATAAAAGGAAACTCAGAAATAAACCAGAAATTTCTGCTGTCAATTTAGAACTTCTGCTATTACACAAGCAAACTCTCAATAACAAAATCATTTGCCAGCATCAGGCTGCAGCTTGACCTGGGATTTTGCAGTCAAAACATTTAAATCTCTGGGTTTAACTGTACTTTATATCAAGAAGCTGAAAATCCTTATTTTAAATAATTTGTTGACTAGGTATTTTTTCATTTTAAGCTCTTTCCCCAGGGTTCATTCTTGCTGGTCAATATGCCCTTTAAAACTTATTGATTTGCCTCTGGAGATCATCTGCCCATGGAGTTGTGCTTTTTTGTTGCCATAACTTACTCTGCAGTTATGTGCACTTATAGAAGCAATTTCAGGGCTTCTGAGTTGGGTTTTTTCCCCCCTGATTATTTACATTTTACATTTTTAATATTAAAAAATAGCAAATAACATCCTTCCATTCCACTGGATTATTTCATTACATTCCAGTCTGGTTAAATCTCACTTGGATACTGACTGAAATTCAAGTGAAATACCCAGAAATTGGATTTTTGTTATAAAAGCCTTTGTGGGTGGGAGATGCACTGTTGTGTGAACAGTCAGGACTGGTTTGTGGTGACAAACAAAGCAATTTGGGCACAAGGAACTGGGTTTTTCCTAGTGGGGTTGTGGTTTGTGAGATTAAATAACACACCAGCTATGTGGATCACTCCATCCCAGAGGAGATCAGAGCTGCCTCCACTTTAACACAGTCAGGTGTGAAGAGTTAAGTAGGGAATATTGATATTATGTTCAAGACAAAATCATGGCCAAGGAGACCTGCATAAAAAATACTCTGGTCTTGGGTTTAAAATAGAAAGAAGGGAAGTAGTGAAATGCATCACTGAATCCAGGCTGGAATGGGAGTGTGCTGTGCCTTAGTGCTAGGCACAGGAAGGTTATTCATGGGCAGGGGAGTGTCAGGTCTGTGGCTTCTCTGGATCATGCCCATAGGTGGATTGCAGGAAAAATGGTGGTGGAGGTTTGCTGTGTGTTTCGTTCTTGCTGTAAGTGATGGGAAGGGTTTCCAAACCTCCCATCACTCCCAGGATCTGTCTGTTGGGCAGGAAGGGATGGAGGAGGGGGATGCTGTGCACCCCTGGCTGCAGTCTCTCCTCCCTGCAGGCACTGCCTCCAGTCACCAGCCCAGGACCAGCATCACCACTTGGGTCACCCCATCTCAGATGTCCTTCTGGAGTGGCCATCTGTGTGAAGGTTCTCCTCTTCCTAAGAGACAAGAGAAGTTCTGTTGATGGATTTCTCCTCTAATGGAGATGGATTCTCTAATGGATACTGCCCAGCAGCCCAGCCCACCCAGGATGCATTTGTCCTGTTAAGTGTAACAGATCCCACAGCTCAGCCCTGGCTGGGAGAGACATCTGTGTTATTTGACTCCAGGTTTAGCCAACTCTAGTTAGGTGCCCACAGGTCCTCTCCCACCAGAACACTGGGTCTATGTGCCTGTGCACATGGGGAGGTGAAGGCACCCAAAGCAGATGTTGGCTGGTTGCAGTGCCCATTGCCCACTGCTCAACTTGGTCATCTGTCCAGCAGTGTGGCAAGAAAGCACTTTTGAACTTGTAGTGTCAAAAGTAAGTGTTTTTAGTATCAAACTTAATGCAGAGGGTGACATTTAGTATCCTCCACAAGGGGTTATGTACTTAGGTGCTAAATGAGTTCCTGGTCATGGCTACTTTACAGCTCCAGGCTACTGTAAGTGAGAAGAAATTACAGGGGTGACACATCCATGTGTTTTTGTGGTAGCTGATGAATGAGCTGTGCACCCCATGTAACACCAGAGCAATGCACTGAGTACCTGATGTCTGCACAGGGACCTTGAGCTGAGCTCACAGGGCAGAGCACAAAGCTGGATCCATCCCTGGGAGTTGGCATCACATGAACATCACCTTCACCAACCCTGGAACCTTCATAACGTTGGCAGGATGACACCAGTGAGGTCTTTGTGTAGGAAACCTGGTAATGGCCCTGATGCTGCATGGACAGAGGTTGGATCATGGTGGAGACCACGTTTTCCCAGCTGCTCAGAGCCTGCTGTGCTTTTAACTGCTCCAGATGCTGAGACAAATCATCACTCTGGGGTGTGCAGGGGTGACTTTGCACATCTAGCTCTAAGTCAAAGGTACCTTTTAGGTTTTATAATTGAATTTGTCTTCTGAGAAAAAAAATAAGCCAACAGAAATCACCCAAGTCCATCCTTATTCCCAGAAAAGCAGGGGAAAGCTTGAGTTGTTAACAGCTCAACAGCAGTGGATGAGGGGGTAAGCACGTGCTAGAGAAGACTTTCCTCTAAAATTCAAAGTGAAGAATGTGGTTTAATAGCATGAAAAACAAAAGGCTAATAAAAAGATTTGGCTGCATGAAAGCTGTACAGCTTCTATGAAAAATAAGTATTTAATTGGATATTTGTTTTGCTGTCAGCATATTGGGCTTAAGCATGCACACTATTGCCCTGAGCCACTCAAATGATCACAGCTGGGTGCAGAAAAGAGAGGAGGCTCTGGAAACACTAAGCCAGAAGATACATGATTTTTATTTTTTTTTGGATGACAGATATAGATTTTGGGGAGACAGGAAACAGGAAAAACATCTTATTATTTCACATTTACCTTATAGCAAAGCAAAGTGCTCTGAGCCACACTGGACCTTGTGCTGGGTAACATCTACAGGCATGTGATGGCTCAGGGCAGTGAAAGTGTTGGGTCTGCAAGTGTGCCATGGTCCAGAGAGGGCATTAAGGAGGTGTGGTTTGGCAAATTCATATGGGTTCAAGCATTATTGGAGACTGAGAGTCTGCACAGGGACTAGATACCCCGATCTGAGAGAAATCTGGAGCTAAAGTCTTAGAGTGAATTGCTTGTGAGCTCTGCTGCTGCAGCAAACCCCAGGTGTTACACTGATGCTCACAGAGCTGTATATGGGAAAAGCACAGTTTGGGAATTTTCTGTAGAAGAGGGATCTCATCTGACACTGAACATTAGATGTGAAGACAATGAAGTGAAAGAAAGGCTCTTAGCTGTTTCTGAGGTGACAAACCTATGGCCACTGCTTGTCAGACAAAATTGAAGCAGTACAAGTAATTTTGGAACTAGTCAGCTGTAAATGAGTATATGTGTCATCCAGAATTGGTGCAGTGGAGAAGGGAAGTTGGGCAGTGGACAGTCTAAACTTTGCAAGTGAACCTAAGCACTGGAAACACTGCCAGACCCAAAATTAAAGATTGCATCCAGCAAAACCAGGACATCATAACGGATCTGGCTGGACCTACCACCTCTTAGGCACTGATGGAAATATTTACATGGCCACGGAACTAGAAGAGACATTAGAAGAGTGAAGTACTTGGGCAGGTACACCTTGCACTAATTCATTGTATGTTGATTTAATAGATGGAGAGGACTTGTTCTTGATGGCACAAGTGCCTGACCGTGATTTGCTTCATGGCTGAGCATTCAGGCAGGTCTTGCACTGTTTGAAGGAGGGAAACCTGTTTCAGGAGGGAGAGTTGGTGAAGGGAAGTCTCTGCTATTTAGGAGAGAGGCAGGGCATGATGGACCTGCCTGGGACACTGGAGATTGAAGTTCATATGCTGCAAGATTGCTGGTGATCCACTAGCAAATTCATTTCATCAGCCTTGGCTTTCCCTTTTTCAGAGGGCAAATGGTTTCCTGACATCCACATCTGCTGATGACAGTGTTGCAGGGTGTTTTTCCTAAGTGGAAGTGCAGTGTTGGAAGATAAAAAAGTTTTTCTCTGCAATTTGTTTCTTCCTCTCTGATATACTGAAGTGTCAACAAACAAGTTGAGCACAAATGAACTTTATTTTTTTCCTAGAGCTGGTAACCAGTTCATCACAGAGCATGAGAGGTGCAAAAACCAGCACCTTCAGTCCTACACCTGCCAACTGTGCTTCCTCCTCTGGGAGGAGCTAAAGAAATAGATGAGACCTGAGCACAGCAGAGCCCACGATAATTTCTCTGAGTCCCTTTGCCCATCTGGCTCCACTCTGCAGATCATTTAGCGTGAAGAAAGCAATTTTTTTTGCCTTTGATACTGAAAGCAGGGAGAAGGGTAATTGGAGCCTGGAAGATGCAGTAGCTATTGAGCAATCTCAGCCCTCACAGGTCTCTGATGTACTGTAAAACTCAAAGGGGAGTTACAAATACTGCCCATTACTTGCCCTGATGATTTATCTTTCAGCCACATGAAAGCAAAAATCTCTCTGATCTGGTTCTTTTTTTTCCCCCACTGTACCTGATCAGGATGTATCATATCTCAGATTAAAGGGATTTTCTTTTCAAATGCTGCAAGGAAAACTTGTGTGTGACGTTTGATTATTTTGTCCTTTAAAACAGTATCCCCAATAAGAAGGGAGTTGTTGCTGTGCTGGTGTCCTGAGAAACTGTATATTGAAGTCGATACCTGGAGAATCTCATAAAGGACCACAAAGCAAAGGGTTTAATGGATCTTTTCTAAGCTCCTTTCAAGGCAGAATGATGATTCATTGGCTGAGGATTGACCTAGGATGCAGGAAATGAGGTGTCAGTTCTTCGTGTTGCTGCAATAGGAAAATGAGGGGTTAAATACAGGAGAACAAATTTTGTGGTTTGGGTGGAGGTTTGTTTGTAGTAAAGCCCTGGGAGCAGCCACCCAGGGAGGCTGTTGCATGCAGGGCAGCTTGGTGATAAACTGTGCCCACCCTAGACACGGTGCTGTGCAGCCAGTGTGATGGAGTGGGAAACTGCTGGCAGGTTCCTTGTGCTGAATGAGCTTCCTGGGGATTGAGCAGGAGGTGCTCAGAGCACAGGGGAGGATGCTGTCCTGGAGTGTATTGCCTTGTGTAAGAACTGTCACAGGAGGTGAGAGCTCTTCACTATTCCTTCCTGGTCCATACAGCATAAGGTGTGCTCTGATCACAGTCTGACACTTCAAAGTGAGTTGTGGGGAGCCCTGATGGATGAAATGAGCCAAATGGGGAGTTCTGCCTTAGTCTGGGATCGATTTTATTTTGGCTCAGGTGACTCCTCAAAGGCTGGTGCCTGAATTGGTGCTTGGGAGCAGGCAGCAGGCTCTACTGCATGTCACCTCTGAGCTGTAATAGCATTAAACCTCTGGAATTAGCCGTGATTTTCTAATCTTGACATTTTCTCTGCTTTTCATAAAGCACAAGAGCACATCACAGGCGTAGGCTGCACAAGAAACCCTCCTGGCAGGAGGCAGTACCACTGATGGGGAGGATGGTGCTTGTGATGTCTCTTTGTCTGCTGCTGCCCTCCAACTCCTCTCTATTAACAGATGCTTTTCAAGGGAAAAAGAGAGGCTGTACATAACCCAAACTCCCACCGCTTCAAGGCAAGTGAGACCCTGTTCTTTGCTCAGCAGCACATTGAAAGTGCAAGTCATAGACCTAACAAGTCTCACATATGGAGCAGGGAGAGCAGGTCTGTCTCACTGCTCCACCTGGCTCATCAGGCATCCCATGCTCTGCTGAGGATGTGGCCAATCTGGGATCCACCACCGGGTCAAGGCAGTGGGAAGGTGGTGGCCTGAAAGGTTCCCTTCATGGAACAGCTTTGAGTGGTGACATGGCAGCATAGAATCACAGAATAGTTTGGGTTGGAAGGGACCTTAAAGCTCATCTTTTTCCACCCCCTGCTCTTCCATTAGCCCAGGCTGCTCCAAGTCCCATTCAGCCTGGCCTTGAATGCTTCTGGGGATGAGGCATCCACAAACTGCACTGGGCAATAAGGTGGTGGTTTCTGCTTGAGACACACTTGAGGTGATCAGTAGGATGTAAGGAAGGGGAAAAGTCCCAGGAAAAAAATAAGGGAGTTGGCCCAGTCTGGGGTTTGTATGTTATCACAGACAGTTTCAGTCATGGGCCTGGAGACCTTTGGTGTCGCTGAGGCTGTGAGTGCTGGATCCAGGCTGTTCATGTTTCAGGGCACAGAAAACACTCTGGTTCTTAACATAGATCAGGAAATGCTGCTGAGGAGCTGGGATCAGAGATGCTCTGTTGCTTTCCTGGAGGAGCTCTCATTTGGGATAGAGACATGGCAGCAGGATATCACCAAATGCTGTCACGGCCACAGAGCCCATTCACACTGTCTTTACAGCTCATCTGTCTGTCCATTTGTGATGACTCTTAGTGACTCTGAAGCCTGAATCATTATTTTAATGCTCTATTGAAAAGCAGAGTCTTAGAAAAAAAATAATGGCTCCAAGGGCAATAATCTGCTGGATACAGACAAAAAAAAGGCACATAACTGCCCATAAAGGGCATGATGTCTACCAGTAGCTTTAGAGTCTTTAGTTCAAATGCTGCTGTGACCTGCTCTGCTCTGACAGCTGAACATTTCCCTGACAACACACATATTCTTTTAACATAGATGTGCTTGTGCCTGCTCTTAAAACCTTCCAAGCATCAGGAGAGTCACCACTGACTCTGAGCAGCAGCACAGGCTTTCCCTGAGGATAGTAAGTAGCAATGTTTTGTGACTTTATTCAGCTGTATCTATGGAACACCTTTGCACAGAAGAGGATCCACACAACTTTCCATAACTCTCAGGGAATTTTTGGGCAGCCTCTAAAAGATGCCTGAAAGAAATATTGAAGGCAGTGATGGTTGACCTATGAAAGGACTTTCTGGCTTATGTGTCATAAGTAGTGATCACTTATTTTAATGAGAAGCTTTCCTCCTTCTTTTTAATGTTCTTTGGAGTATAGGAGTGATAATTTTGCACTGGGCACATACAAACTTGCAAGCAATGAACAACAAAACCAGCTATTCACATGTGAGAGGGCAAGTAGCTGTTGGCCTCAGCTACCTCCACATTTAGTATCATGAAATATCCTGAGTTGGAAGGACCCACAAGGTCTGTGCCATGCTCCTGGTGCTGTAAGTACTTGTTGGAGAGTCACCTTTGGCAGCTCTACTTACTGTGTGCTCTGGTTTGGGGCATGAACAGCCTCTGGTCTCCGAGCTCAGCTGATGTCTGTTTTCCAAATGCACAGGGCATGGACATTAGAAATATTTGATTTGTCTCCTTAGAAGAGCAACTGGTGCAGGCTTTCCTCCTGAATAAGGCTTCAGAATGCCAATGTTTAGTGGGCTGTGGCAATTTTCCTTTTTTTTTTTTCCCTGGGTGATTGATGAACAGACCTAGAGAGGAAACTATGGGGAGGTGTGTCTTAGATCAGTATTTCCAAAGAAAACAGTGCTGTAATCAACACACCTCAAGCAAACAATTTCACAACGGCTCCTCAGATCCTCATCACACAGTTCTCACAGGTTACCTTGCCTGCTCAGTGATTAACAGCTCCTCTCTGGAATTGCCTTGGGTGGAAACTGTTTGAGTTTAAAAGTCTCCTACTATGGGAATTTGGCTGTAGTGCTTTCCCTGATATATGAATGGAGATGGATATGAAAAGAAATCCAAAGCTGCTCTCCCAAACCACAGCTGCCTTGCAGGGCTGGCTATGTGGCAGGGGCTCATCTGAGCCTTGCCAGCCCCTGGGAACAACGAAAGGCTGCAGTGTCCTTGTCCTCAGAGTCTCCTCTCACTCCATGTTGGACAGATCACTGCTCCCTGTGACAGAGATCCAGCTTGCAGTGGGGAGCTGGGAAGCTGCCAGGGAGATGGTAGTGTTGGCCTGGGCATCCTTGCCCTCTCACGTGCAGATTCTTGCTTTCTCCAGTTTTTGCAGGCCCTGGGTTTTAACAAGTCTCCTCACCCTTGTATGAATTCCTGGGAACTGCAGTTTCTCCATGTTTCTTTGGGGCAAAGGAACCAGCACATGCCAGGGCTGCACACCCGAGGAGGGCTCTGGAAGGATGAGGTGATCTTATGAATGGTCATCAGTGTCTCAGTATCTTTTGGAACCTTAGCTTGAGAATTCCACTTAAAGACACTTCTGACTCCCTGAGTTAATATGATTGAACAGAAAAGTTATGTTTTCCAGGGGAATTTATGGAATGATTCAGTTGAGCTGGAGCTGTGAGTGGCTGGGCTGGCAGAGTACCAGAATACTCAGGTATCAGCTCTCTGATCAGTGCTGAGCTTCACCCAGGGCAAGAGAAGCGAATTGGTCTGTGGCTGTCAGGGCAGATAAAGTAGCTGAACTGTATTTTGAGATTACCTTGAAGTGTCTCTCATGGTTGGAAGTGAGCAGGAAGAAGGTCCTCCCTGTGGAGCTGGGACAGGGCAAGTGTTTCTGTCCCTGTGATGGCAAAGAGAGTCTGTGGAGAATGACAAGTTGCTGAGTGAACGTGTTGTAATTTCCAATCACCACTGCAGAGCCAAAACTCGATTATCACAGTAAGACAGTGCTGGCAGCAATTTTTTTACACAGGATTGATTTCTGTAAGCTTCAATCATAGTATGGATATTTTTTCCTTTAGAATAATTGGAGATGCATCTTCTCTTCTGCTGAGCTTTTACCATATACCCTTCACCAAGTTTGTGGCATTACTCATGATTACTTTAGATTAGGTAAAGGGAGAGGTGGCTGCAGCACTACCAAAACTTTTCCATTAAGCAGCCTTAGTTCTCCAGTCATTTCATATTTGGAAGTAACGTCATTATCCACATTTTCTATACGTAGAAAGTCCCTGCCCAGGGCAGGGGGTTGGGACTAGATGATCTATTAGGTCCATTCCAACCCCTAAAATTCTATGTTTCTGTGAAAACCTTGTCAAAATCATTTGGCAGAGGTGGAAACAGTCTGGTGGGTTTGCTACAACACTGCAACAGCTAATCTGTGTGCAAAGATGAAGAATATCCAAATGTGAAATGAAATCACTAGCGTGAAGAAGTATTTCTAACTGAAATTCAAGGAGCCATAGCAGTAAAAATCAATCAAAGATCAGCTTTATTCATATGGTAACTGAAACAGACATAAAATTACAAACAGGTTTTTAGAAATGTTGTCCATGGGTGGTTACACGCTGAGATGATTGATGGGTTGAATTCTTAATACTCCCTTTGGGTTTACTATAAGCTGCTCACACTTATTATAGATCTACTATATTTAATTTTGCTACCAAGTTAATTGTATTTTCCCTAAGAGCTCCAGCAGCCTGCTGTGTATTTCTGTGTCTTTGCCAATGAACTGCTCCACTTATTGGCTAATAACTGACTGTAAGAATTTCCTTTATAAATGCAGTCTCCTTAAATGTCTCTGATAACGTGGTCTGCATAAGTATTCTTCTGCCTTCTCTTTCAGTTTGCCTTACTCTGAGCACAGCAATATTTTGAGCTACTTAAAGGTTTAGTGCCCCTTTGTCTTATTTACTACCAGTATCTGAACTGCAAATAGAAAAATGACTAGTTTCTAAAAGCCACTGTAATTGCTCCCAAATCTCCCTCAGTGCAAGTGAATCTCAAAACAAAGGCTTAGAAAGACTGGCTTTGTCAAACTGTGCAGTGTAGCTAGGGAATAATAGGGAAATAGCTAGGGAAGCAAGGGAAAATAGCCTTTCAGTATCTAGAAGGGATCCAAGAGAGATGGAGAGGGACTTTTGACAAGGGTCGGGAGTTACAGGGCAAGGGGGAGTAGCTTTAAACTGAAAAGGGACAGGTTTAGATTAGATGTTTGGAAGAAATTCTTGGCTGAAAAGTTTGACTCTACATGGAGAGTTTCTGTGGTGGATTTCATTTGATAGAGTCACTGCTGGAGAAGCAAGAGGATCAATAAAGTCATACTAGCCATGCCCTCTATATAGAATTACTCTTCTCTTGTCTCAAAAGAAGCAGTTGTCATTTTTATGCCTATACAGAACCAATTTCTAGAAAAAATCTATTAGTTCAGACCAAAATTGGGGTCCTGTAGACATTTACTCATTTGTACAGAAGACCTCCAGGAGAAAAGAGTGACTAGCCAAGAGCCATATCACTGTGCTGGTGGTCAGGATCTCTGCTTTGGGCTTAGGAGATGGAAGTGCAAGTCCCCACATGACATCAAGGAGATGATTTCCACGTCCAAGCCCAATCAACTAGCCTGCTGCCTGCTCTTGTTATGGAGTTCATTCTCTGTTAGAAAGATGAATCCCAAAGCTCAAAAGCTCTTTCTCCTCCCCTTGTGCACAGGTATTTACTTTACTGGGGCTGTCAGTCACTATTATTTGAGGCTGTTGTGCCTTCAGCTGATGGCTTTGGTCACCTCATGCAGCTGGTGGGGCACATCCTGTGGCTGGCAGCCTGGGACTGACAGTCTCTGGCTGCTGATGTCAGTGCTGCTTTATGGATTGGCTGCTGGGAGCCTTGGTGGTGACTGGACCAAAGACATTTATTCTTGGGCAATACAAAATGTCAGCTAGACATTAGATAGATCCTTGCTGGATCTGGCCTGGAGATCCAGTGATCTATCCTTCCTTCACATCTCCTGTCTGTGTAACATCAACCTTTGCTGTCCAGGCTGCTGGAGTGGGTAGCTGATTCCATGCAGATCTGAAATGAAAATCTGTGATGAGTATAAATCATTCCATGCCCATGCTGCTGGCAATCTCTGCCTTCTTCCAGCCCAAACTGAACACTTCTGAATGTAGTGAAGTGGAGTGTCTGCCTGACTTTATTGGAGGATTGAGCTAGGAACGGGTTCACAAGTTATCTCTCTTGAAGAGGCTCTGGATAAAAAATATTGGACATGTTTATAGAAGAAATGTGGAATTTATTATTTTTACAGACAGCTAGCAGTGATGCTTTGCAGTTGTATCACCTGTAACACACTGTGGATCAGGCTACAGGGAGTATTTGCCCACAAGGGAAGCTGATTAACCTTTGCTGTGCTGTGCTTCAGACCATTTAAAAGGATCTGAAGATCTACAAGCTACTTACAAAGGAGAATAAACTTTTAAGGGAGTCTATAAACTTAGGTTTATGTCCTGGCTTTGGCTGGGATAGAGTTCATTTCTTCTTACTAGCTGCTACAGTGCTCTGCTTTGGATTCGGGATGAGAATATAAAGTTGATTTTTTTTGTTTTTCCATGGTGATAGTCTTTGGACGAGTCACTTTGGTATCCTCCAGCAGGAGAAATCTCAGGGAGACAGGTAATCATCCTAAGAAAACTCAAGATCTCTGGCAGCCTGTAAGGCTGAAACAACTGGGGGAAGTTTTTTGGCCTCTGCCATGCACTATAAAAGCAGCTTTGTTTTACAGCTGAGGAAGCCTGAGGCAAGAGGAATTGAAATTTGGCCTAAAGTCACAGTGGCAGACAGGCATTTCCCATGTCATTAGTCATGGAAACCATTGTGCATCAGGATATGATTTGAAAAGTTAGGCATCTATTAAGGGTTCTTCTCCTCAGGGTGGTAAAAATGCAGAGCAAATGATAAGTGAAAGATCTTTAGATACTAATGAGATAGTAAAATGCAAAATGACATTCAAAGGTAATAAAGATAGAGGAATATTTGTTACAAAACATTCATAAGGAGAAACTCTGAGCTGGTGCTACCATCTAGAAGAGGGATATTCAAGCTGTGGCAACACTTCCAAACACAGAGGTGCTCAAAAAGGAAAACAGCAAGGGTGGGTTGTTAGTAGGAATAAATAGCAAATCAGAAACTACCACTTGGGGTTTTTTTCTGCAGATCCATATTGTGTCTGCAGTTAGATTGTGTGCAGTGCTGTTCCTCCAGCTCAGAAAGGGCATCTCAGAAAAGAACTAGAGAAAGACACAGTGAAGGACATCAGAGATGGCCAAAGATATGGAACAACTTCTGTATGAGGAAAAGGGAAATAAATAAGACCATTCAGCCTGAAACAGAGAGTAATGGGGAGAGAATATGATGGAGCTGTGCAAAAGCAGCAGTAGAATGGAGAAGATTAAAAAGAGCAGTTTAACACTGTTTCTCACCATGAACAGACTAAGGGGCACTATCAAGTGGTCAAATGGGAGGCTTTAAAGCAACAAAATGAATTTCATTGGAGGAACATTCTTTATAGGAATGTTTACACTCAAAAAAGTCAGGAAGAAAAGTTCTTCTAGATGCAGCTTAGCAATTACATGGAAAAATGTCCTGGTACCTGTCTGAGGCAATTGGGCTAGGATGGGGTGAAACACCCTCTGGAATTGGTTATCTTTCTCCATTGATTACAGCAAGAATGCAAAGGTTCAGTTTAGGCTAGACATGTACATTTTGAGCAGCTAAAGGAAGGTCTGATATTTCTTCTCACCTTTTCTGGCAAGGTCTTCTTGGAACTGACTTACACAAGGCTTGTAGGAAGATAAACTCTTTCAGGTACAAGGCAACGAGCCCAACTTGTGATAGAGTCAGCAAAAAGCTGGATTCTCTGGCTCAGTGTTGGAAAAGCACAGGAACAGCAGTCAGTGTCCTGAAAAGATAAGAAGCAGATCCAGAAGGGAGCAGAGGAAGGCAGAGTGGTTCAGAGTGAAGAAGGCACAGGAGGACTGTCCAGCCCTTTGGTACACAGCTGGGATCAATCACTGCTCACACTGAAAGGGAATTTCAAGTGCAGAAAGCCATGAGTGTTCCCTCAGCTGCCTTAGAATTGTGTGTGTTACAGATTCTGCTGGGTTTGTTTTGATGTTTTCGTAATCTCTTAAGTAGCATTTTGAGGCTATTTTCCAAAGTGGTTGCTTGTATTTGCATTTGGGGTGGTTTCTTTTTAACACAGACATGATGTGTCTTTGTACCATATTGTTTTGGCTCTGGTTTTCCTCCTGTATCTCAGGGAGTGATGCTGTCCCACAGCCACTGGTCTCAGGAGAACAGGAAGACACATAAGGATCAGGCTGCAGTTCTGTTAAGGAGATTGAGATTTGCTCTGAGAAAGCAAAGCCTGTGTTATTGTTTCATTGCCAAGCATCCCATGGCAAGACAACCAAAGCAGGAGGAGGAATGCTGGGCAAGTTTCTTATCCCACATTGTCTCTTGTGATTAGTGATTATCAGTGATTTATTTTGTGAGATCCTCTCAAACACTCACTGGGCATGATTTGTGTATATCTTGAGGTCTCCAAGCTACCACTGAAGCCACTGAGAGCTGTGCTAAACCACAGTTAAACACCTGGAAAATTGGCACCTTTTCTTTGCACCTACTTCCCTGTGTGTAAAACGAGGGCAGTGAGGACTTTTGATGCTAGCAGAGTGTTATGGAGATGAAGTCCAAAAAGTGACTTTCTCACTTTGCAAAACTCCCAGTTTCCCCTGTGATAAGTGTCCCAGAAAAGTCCCACAGGGAATTATTCATGTTCTATTCAGTACAGAGGTTTGGTGCTGTGTGGAAAATAGGGGCTCAGCTCTCACACAGAGCATGGAAAAATAGTGGCTCGGTGTCTTGTCCCCACTGTGTCAACACCTCCAGGAGGTAAGAGATAAAATGTCTTCAGTCATTTCATGGAACATGGGCTTGGGTTCAGC
>NW_008678530.1:83996-94978 GCF_000695815.1 Acanthisitta chloris
AGGTTGGGCCATTTAATAAGGCGTAGGGATGTGAGAAGGGATTTGCATGGTAGGAAGGATGAGGATGGCTCTGGCTCTGTCTCCAAGTCAAGGGGTAAGAAGAGGATGAGGAGGAAGACCTTGAAACTAGACATACATAACACAGCCCTTGGAAGTGGAGCAGCTGCACAGGGCACGGTGACTTGCCAGAGCCATTTTATAGTAGCCAGTTTAGGTCCCAGGTATGATTTCTACAGGTGGTAAGAGACCCCCCAGCCCAGTCCTGACAACACAGACCACCTGAAGTCTGCTGCTTCTGAAGCTTTTAGTGCTTGACTTTGTAACCTTAACCTTGATGGTCCCTGCTTTCGATGTAATAAATTGAGAGTGGCAACAGAAGTTTCAGATGCACATGCCACCTCCTGGGAAAGGAAACATTTGATTTATACCACAGTAGAATCGCTGGCAGGGAGGTAATTTATTACAAACAAAGGAAAATGACTGGGAGGCCAGTTAGTCTTCACACCAAATGATAGGAAATGGTTATTACTGCTCTAGATTTCAATAGTATAATAGTCACAGCCCCAGGATTAGTAAATTAATTTCTTTCAGAGATTATGCTACAAATGTGTCACTTCCATGTTAAACTTGAAACAGAGACCCAGCACTGCCCTGGCTGTGACAGGAGAAGGTTTCCTGCTAAATACCACTGGGATATCATATAAAAAATTAAAATAAAATTCAAAACACCTTCTACAGAGCCAGTGCTCTCTGACACCCTTTCAAGCAGATCTCAGTGCCACCCCAAATACCATTTTTGCAATTGAAAATTGATACTGCCAGCAGTGTTGGGTATGAATTGAGCATTTTTTTTCTTTCTGAGTGAAGAAAAACACTGGGTTTTTGCAAAGATAAAGACTCAGAGAGCGTGAGAGGGAGCAGCAGAAAATTAATCACCCTCAGACACTGAAAACATTGTTTATGGTAAGTTGCAGTACTGTGGAAAACAGCAAAAAGTACCTCAATTTAAAAAGAATACATTTAGCTACAAACATTAACAGCTGGCTCTGTTGCTGATGAAAGGTTTAATAATTTATGTGATGAATAGCAAACAGTTTTGATGCTATCTGGGTCAGTATTTCAATATGACAGCTTGTTCTGGCTGCAGTTGGTCTCTGCTGGTGTTTGACAAGCCCTGTTAGATACACAAGCCAAACTCTGATCATGTAAACACCAAAGACCACGTTTAACTGACTTCAGTGCAATATGTGTGATCACTAAAGGAAGAACCATATTGCCATTTTCCTTCTGGCCCCATAGTCAGGTTTGATTTTATCTTGCATAACAAAACTGAAGTCACTATGATTGGAATGGGGCATTGTGGTAAAGAGGGAGAAGGGAAATGGGTTTTTTAACAAAGCAGCATCTAGGTCTGATTCTCTGGTGCTCTGGGGTGGATGGACTCTGTTGTGGGCTTCTTTTCAAGTACAGAGTGACCTCACATACTGCTGATTGGCCAATCCATGAGGAAGACTGGGCTGTAATGAACTCTTGGGATGCTGTTTCAGATGCAGCTTTTAATCACAGAATCATAGAATGGTTTGGGTTTGAAGGGACCTTTAAAGGTCATCTAGTTCCACTCCCTGCCATGGGCAAGGACACCTTCCACCAGTCCAGGTTGCTCTGAGCCCCATCCGATCTGTCCTGGAACACTCCCAGGGATGGAGCAGCCACAGCTTCTCTGGACAGTCTGTGCCAGTGCCTCACCACCCTCATTACTTTTTGGATTTTATGATCCCTGAGGCCCTTGAGGGCAGGAGTAATCCTCTGGCACACCTGATATGGTATCTGGACACACACTCCTGGTCCAGGTCTCTGGGAGAGCCATTTCTGCCTGTGCTCAGTGGCAAAGGCAATGTACCTCATTTTCTACCTGATTTTAAACAGATGTGTGGCACTGACAAAAATGGGATAAGAAGCTTTATTATAAATAAGAATATCAGACTGAAAGGATTTGCCAGGGCTTGTTAGCAGTCTGGAAAGCTCTTTAAATACAATGTATGAGAAGGGGAAAATGAGATGTTTACACTGGGATCTTACCTCTAAGGGCTGAAGCACAGAAAAGAAACAAGCAGCAGGCTAGGAAATCTTGAAGGAAGAGATTTGGTGCTGCATGTGCAATTTTAAATGCATATGCAAGCAGGTAAAAATGCCATCAGAAACGTTTGGGTAGCAGCAGGTCTCTCTATGGACACAGAAATAAGTCTTTAAATATCAGAGCTCACACAGAAAATTCAGAGATAGCCATGAAACATGCAGTGCTATCTGGGAGCAACCTGGATTTCGTTAGAAAACTGCTTGCAAAAGAAATCGGCTGACTCTCCCAAGCTCTCTCCTTGGACACAGTGATAGATCTCCAAACAGCAGAGCCAGGTAAGGTGTTGGAAAACAGAGTACTTGGAACAGCTTCGCCTTTGGTACAAGGTAATGGCTGCAAAATTGTACCAGCAGAGGGAGCGGGACACCAGATTTCTTTTCCTACGTAACTAATCCAAGAGTTTCCAGAGAGAAACCAGATGTTACAGACCATACTTCACCCACTGATCCTTTAGAGAAAACATTAGTTGATACAAGTCACCTTCCGTGGCTATGAAGTAGCTGCAAAGGCAGAAAAATGAAGTTTCCAGACATGCATTGCAGAAAATATTATGGAAAAAGGTCACAGTGTGTTTTTTTAGGGTACTGGTCAGACCCTTCCAGTATTGTTTTGAATGTCCTGTGATGAGAGGTCTCACATTTGAGGCACATAACAGATTCAGGACTGAATACTCTGGGCAATGGGGCTGCAGTATGTGATGAGACCTGGATGCAGAGCCTGGATCAAGTTCATGTTGTTTTTTGGGGGAAGGTGACTGGGATCCTTTAGCAGGCTCTTTGGGAGGGATGCAGAGCTGCTGCAGGGGCTACATATGCAGCATCAGCAGCAGGTCACAAGTCCTACACGTCCACTTGGGCAGAATTGAGTTCACAGTGCTGGGCTGCAAACGTGGCAGGTATGAGCCCAAAGAGGAGGGTGCACAGAGATCCAGCCAGATCTGTCACATGCTAAAAGTGCAAAAGCATGACAAACCTCACTGGAGGAAATCCAGGGAACCTGAATTCATGAGGTCCTTCTGGAGAGGGGTCAGGGATGTCAGCACTGCTTGGCAATACGACAAAGTCAGCATGCTGAGGCTGGGCAGCAAGGACTGATTGCAATCTGCTTGACTTAGCCCAGCATGGGAAACAGATGGAAAGCAAAGGATGAAAATCAGCTCACCTTCACAGACAGTTCACGCCATAAAAACCTCATTCCCCAAAGCAAAAAGGCTCAGCTTGCAGCTGTACTCCTCCAAAGGGCGATGTACTTGGCTTCCTGGGGCTAGCAGGGAAAGCAGAGCACAGCTAAAAGTACAATCCCAAGCCTGGGAGGCCTCACTTTCTTCACGTATTTATCTTTCTGACTGGCCAGCAGGTTTTCAAGGGAGATATGCACACACACACAAACACACAGACACACAATCTGAGTGCTTGTTGCACTCTGTTGAGTTGTGCTGCCATATCCCCTCCCAGGTACAATTTGGATAATGCAGAGCAGGCAGCAAATCCATCAGCTTTGGGACATTGCAACAACCTGCTCTTCTGCCTTTCTTCAAGTATACATGACTTCAGAGGAAACCTTTAGAAACATCAGGATGATGTTTTTTTCTCAAGTCATGTCACATAGTTATTTAGTGGCGACACTGAGGGCTTGATTTGCACAAAATTTCAGAGCAATTTGGGATGTGCTATGAAACACTTCATGGGCTCCAGCTGCCAGCACAGAATCATACTGCCTCCTTAAATCCTCTGTTATACCTACCAGGGCTCTGCAGTTTTCTCAGATGCCCCATGGCATCTTAAATGGCACCAGATGTTGTGGATGTTCAGCTCAATAAATTGAGCCCTGACTGACCTTAAGAAGTGGAGAGGATTCATGTTAATCATTGAATTGTTAAGGTTGGAAAAAGACCTACAAGATCATCAAGTCTAGCTGTTAACCCAGCACTACCATGTCTACCATTAAAACCATTAAGAAGCCTTCTAACATGAAACTGCAACCTGTGTGATGGGCACAAAGGTCCTTGGCAAGCAGCTGTGAGCTCTTCTCATGAGAGCTGGGACTGGAGAGCCCTGGGGGAGCACACAGTTGTATCATCCAGCTCCTCACTCCTGAGCAGGAAATGAGGCTACTCGTCTCTTTAGGCACCAGGTACAGATTCAGTCTAGAGCATCAGAAGGAGCTGGGCCTCCATCCTTCTCTAGCATATTGATCTGAAGGACCTGTGAAGACCAGGGCTAGTTTTATTGCTGGGGATAAGTCACATTGACTGTTTTAATCTCCATTGTTTTGGGAGTGAGCCTGGAGAGGAGATTGCTTTCTCCAATAGCACAAGATATGCCAAAAGGAAGGAGATAGAGTAGGAGATATTTTGTCTTGGCTTAACCAGCCAGATTGTGGAGCAGCCTAAAGGAATTGATTTGATGTAAGCAGGGAGAAGTGTGGGAAGAAAAAGCTGAGGATAGACTGGACAGCTGCTGCTCAGCTAATACCTATGTATCACTGGGAGTTTTGAGGGGTTATAGAACTGATCTGAAGACACCAAAATCTTTACACTGTTGCCAGATGATCAGCATCTTTGCTGTGTACAACGGGAGCAAATCTCTGCCACCAGGAGGTAGTCCTGTGTACACCGAGAGCAAATCTCTGCCACCAGGAGGTAGTAGAGATTTTTGAGTTTTTCATGCCACTTTTCATGAACTCTTATCTTCTCAAACACCATCTGGGAAACTTTATAGGTGCAAACATATCTAAAGAGCCAGGACTTTATTACCTGCAAGAAAGCTGTAAAAAGAAGAAATAAAACTTCTCAGGGCTCAAATCGTGGTTTGAGTGGGAATGACAGAAAAGTGGTTCCTTAGAAATACCATCATAGAATTATTCCAAAAAGTGCCTTGTTTTCTCTGCAAATAACAATTTCCTTTCCCTATCCCCATCACTGCAGTCAAACTGGAATCTAAGTCTAGCCAGAGTTTGTCCACCCCAATTTGCACTGTTCCCAAGAAAGAGCTGCTGGCATACATAGTCAGAGCTCTACTGAAAAGAGCAGGAGAACCTAGTTGTGGCAGTTCATCATTCTCAGGCCTTGCTGAAGAAGTGGAAGTTGAAAAAGTAGAGCTATGGGAATGAACCAGTCTATCAGCTGAACTCTAGCCATCAAAGAAGGAAGGTAAAACACTTGGTCAGTACATTGCAAAACCAGTTCTCAGTCTATCTCAGCTGATGCAGAACACAGTAGCCATGTGCTATTTGCATTTATATGGAATTTTGTAACTGTTAGTCTTATTTTGTCATTGAGACCGAGCAGAGGTACCTTTGATGATCCTTAGGGAGCAAATACCTGCTACAACCAGCTGCAATTTAGACGTCTCTTCTCTGTTTCCCCTTGATGCCTTTGAAACAGTAGCATTGACAGTGCTACTGTTAAATAAATGTTTCCAGGAAATGTTTGAGTGTGGCCTCAGAGGAATAACTACCTCCCCTTGCTATTTGTAAACAAAGATGATGAGTGCTTTGAAAGCTCCTTTATTGCTGCTTTTAGTTAGAATGAGCTGAGGGCTCGCATTTTTCTATACGTGGGGGGCAAGTGCTAACTGCCCCTCTGACTCCTGGTGCCCCAAGTGGATCAAAGGATGGATATATCCATTCAAATTGCTTTGGAGCGTGGAGACTCTTCTGGCAGCTTTCTCCTCCGTCCTTAATACCATCTTTGTGTCTTAGTTTCTGAAAGAATTGACTGTTTCTGTTCTGCCTCCCGTCAATGAAATCAACTGGCATTAAGAAAGCTGCCTAGCCCATTGCCAAACCAAAACCTTTTAATATCTGGTGATGCACTGAAACATTTTGGAACTGGAGTTCAAATTTTGTTCCAAGCTGGAATGTCCCCAGTTTTCAAACAGAGTGGGGAAAAGCTCTTAAAACCAAGTGCCAGCTTCAGGCACCCTTACACTAAATGGCTTCATATTGTCAATGACTCGTTTTGACCTTGATGTCAATGGAACGATCAGTCCATCCTTCATTCCTGGTGTGTGAGGCAGAGCGAGCAAGAACTGGCTTTGCTCCAGTGACTTTCATGAGTACCACTTAAGAGGATAATTAGAGGAACTTGAAATGCTACAGATTTTCTTTTCCTTATCTATGGGTCCAGTGTCCTCATGTCCATGCTGGTTTTACACCAGCATGACTGGTCTGAAAGGAGAACTGGGCTTATACACACAGAATCACTTTCTCAAAATGATAGCAAAGAAGCCCTCTTTGTCATGACTTCTTAAAGATTCTTGCTAAGTTATGGTCCAAGCCAAAATGACACAATCTTGTTTTTAAAAAATGGTGTATCGGGAGAACGGAACATTTAATTTGGAAAGATCAACTTGTAATTAACTTTTCACTTAAAAGATCCACTTGGCATCAATCAGTCCTCACTGTATGAGTTCTTTTTTCACATGTTCACAGGCTCATAGGTAAGCTGCATTCAGGAAGTAACAGGCACTGACAGACCAAAGCTGCCTGTGTTTTTTATAGCTCACTCCTAGTAACAGTGTAGGTAAGAACCTTCTCAAAGAGATGAGATGGCAGGATTGGCAGCAACCCCTGCCCATGGACAGAAATCTCCCCTTTCTTTCACCTCAGGTGGACTGGGGAGGATGTAGTAGTGAGGGAGAAGGACATGGAAATGGTATGAAAAAGAGGAGAGTTGGGTTGTATTCCTCAAAGCCTGTGATTGATCTGCTTAGGGATCTCAGGGAAACACTTCAACTCTAAGCATTTTTGTCACCACTCTTGCCTGGTGTCTTTCCCTCCTAAATCCTAAACCCCACAGGCTGCAGTGTGACCTTACTTGAGGCTGTCCAGTGCCTAAGGAGGCTCTATAGGGGAGCTGGGGGACTTTGGAAAAGGGCATGGAGGAATAGGACAAGGGGAATGGTTTCAAACTGACAGAGGGCGGGGATAGATTAGAACCTAGGAAGAAATTCTTCCCTGTGAGGGTGGTGAGGCACTGGCACAGACTGTCCAGAGAAGCTGTGGCTGCCCCATCCCTGGAAATGTTCAAGGCCAGGTTGGATGGGTCTTGGAGCAATCTGATCTAGTGGAAGGTGTCCCTGACCATGGCAGGGGTTTACAATGAGATCATCTTTGAGGTCCCTTCCAACACAAACCATCCTATGATTCTATGGTCCTTTGGGCCACTTGTCTAACATAGGGACCTACTGTGCTAACACCACTGGACCTTTAGAGTACCTTGCAACATAAATATGGAACTGCATGGAGGAAATAATGCCTCTTGCCTCACAGAGAAAGAACCAGAGCTGATGTATTCAGAAAACCGGCAGGTAAGGAAAGGTCTGGAAAGGTTTCCTTCTTCAAGCTCTGCTCCTGTGAGGATACTCATGATTTCAGCCCCATCCAGTGGGATTTGAAAGGCAGCTGTGAAGTACACCCAGACTCTTGTTCCATTCTATTTGAGGCTGTCTGGGAAAGCTGTGAGCAGCAAAAAAGACACTGGGACTGTCTGCAGAATCAGCAAGATGATCAGGAGACATTTACATTGTTTTCTCACTCAAGAAGTTATTTTTGCAAACACATGGCCTGGAGTTAAATCTGTTTTGTTTTTTTTTTTGAAACAGTGTGGCCAAAATCTGTGGCCATTAATGGTGTAAAGCTCTTTTTTTTTTTTTTCTAGAGAAGACACCCATTTGTAGAGTCTGGGGGAAATTCACCCTGTACAATAAGCTCCAGGTTGAACTGATGCTTTTAAAGCTCTTTTCTGGATCAACCCTTAGATTTTAGTCACAGAATGGTAAACACACAAATCTCTGCAAAATCACTTCAGCATATTTATGCAAATAGTCACTTTGATGGACCCATTAACTTGAATAGAGGAAACAAGTCCCCATGTGCCCCTCATCATGTGCCTTTTTCTTGGTAATGAATGGTAGTTCATACATCTTGCTCAGCAAGGTTTTCTCTGCGCTCCTTTACCCAAAAAACCCCAATTGCAGAAAAAGCAATCTGCTTGATTTTTATTAAAAGAAAAATGGTCAGAGTGGTAAGAATTCAGAAACAATATGAAGCTGCAATTCATTATAAGCATTCAGTGAGACAGAGGGTACCACTGTGCATCTATTGCACACAGTGATGTTGGAAGGGAACCACAGGCAGGAGCAATTTTGAGAATGACTTTGCTTACATTATCACCTGGTGATGTTTAAACATGCACAGCATGTCCTTGAAAGCCTAGGGATAAGAGGAAGAGAGGAGATGAAAAATTAAGCTAGAACTAAGGTGTTTGGAAAGCTTGAAGCTTAGAGTTGTTTCTGGGTACATTAGTTTAACCTTCAAATGAACCAGTCATTTCTTTCCTTCTCTTCAAAGTAACACTTCTAAGTACCGAAATCTGACTTTGAAGCTGAGATCAATGCTGGTAATGTTCTCATAACACCAACTCCCACTGGAGGTGAAATTGGGAAGGGGAAGGGGGGGGACGACGACTTGTGGTTTGTTCAGAGATTCCACACAACACACCAGGCAAGTGATTTTTGCATCATCAACTGTGCTTCCCTAAGTAGGACAGGGAATGTTAATCTTGC
This sequence comes from Acanthisitta chloris, assembly GCF_000695815.1. Classification (NCBI taxonomy): domain Eukaryota; kingdom Metazoa; phylum Chordata; class Aves; order Passeriformes; family Acanthisittidae; genus Acanthisitta; species Acanthisitta chloris. The sequence continues at coordinate 92,703 of NW_008678530.1, forward strand.
AGAAGTGCTTAGAGCCTCACCAGCTCCTACTGACCCAGCACCTCTCAAAGCCAGCTAATACATGGTCAGGCTCTCAGCTGCCTCTGTCCCATGGTCTGTGAAATCCTGGAGGGGTGTAGGCTGCTTATAGCACTCCACAAACCAGAAGTAAAAGATAATGTCTCTTGTCAGTTGGTGTAAATTTGACATTCAGGAGTCTGTGCTTCTGTTGGACAAATACAGAAAAATCTTCACTTTGAAAAACATTAAAAGTCACCAATCTAGTTTCATAGCTAGCCTGAAAGAGGATGGAGAAGCTGTGAAACAATCTGTGTCTTGAATTCCTGAGTTAATTTGATGGTTCATAGTTGATTTATCACTGATTTGTAACTGCCCTGAATATTACCTAGTAGCAGGGCAAGAGATAAGAAATCAAGATCAAAAGGGTATTTAATATCTTAGTGCATTTATTATATCTGCATCCATACACCAGAAAACCTTGATCTTCAAAGCACTGTACAAACACTATCCAGCTAATGACTCCCTGAGCTAAGCCACAGCAACTGCTATTTTTAATACATCTATTATTTGTTTGTGCTCATAAAAGGTGGTTTTGTGCCATCAGCTTATTTAGCCAAGCACAGAGGGGAGAAAAATGAATGTGAACAGAGGAGGAGGCAAGGGATAGGGAACCCTTGATCGGGTTCCCCATGCACTAGTTAATGAAAATAGCTGGTTGAAAAAGGAGTAGGTGAAGATGAATATGACAGAACAACAAAACAATGAAAAATAACCCCCTGAGTTGATTACTAGGTAGAAATATATCTTGGGGGGAAAAAAGTCTGGTTGCTAATGGTCTTTTCAGTCTAGCACAGAGAAGTATAACGAGGACCGGTGACACAAAAAGTCAAGTAATTCAAAGCCTAATTGTTACCAGAGACAGAATTCGCCTCTGGAATGAGTTACAAAGCCAAACAGTGAATTTCTCACCTCTTTTTTTCAAATGCAGGCAAGGATTTAGTAGACATCCTATGGAGAGATGTTAGAGCAGGTGTACAACCTGCCTGAGTGGCTGAGGGCAGATATCCCTTCTCTGAACTTGCCCACGGTGTGGGATAGCACAGCTGGCACTGCTGCAGCAGTGTGCCTCCAAGTGACAGAGAGAGGGATGGGATCCTCTGGAGGGACATGATGAAGATACCAGACCAGAGGGCTGTAGCACCTCTGCTATGGAGACAGGCTGAGAGAGCAGGGGTGCTCATCCTGGAGAAGAGAAGACTCCAGAGAGACATTAGAACCCCTTCCAGTGCCTAAAGGGGCTCCCAGGGAGTATGAGAGGGACTTTGGACAAGGGTATGGAGGGATGGGGGAAGGGAGAATGGCTTCACACTGCCAGAGGGCAGGTATAGATGGGATATAGCGAAGAAATTCTTGGCTGTGAGGGTGGTGAGGCACTGGCACAGGTTGCTCAGAGAAGCTGTGGCTGCCCCATCCCTGGGAGTGTTCCAGGCCAGGTTGGATGGGGCTTGGAGCAACCTGGGCTAGTGGAAGGTGTTTCTGCCCATGGCAGGGGGTAAGAATAAGATGCTCTTCAAGGTTCCTTCCAGCCCAAACCATTCTGTGACTCTATGACATGGACAGCACAGTGTGGTGAACCCTTCACCCCTCTGAATCCTCTGAGGCCAAATTTGTCCCCTCTCTCTTCCCACCTGTGTACAGCCTGGGGGGGTCAGATCTGAGGACCTGGACTTGCATGGGGCTTGACCTGGGCTAGTGGAAGGTGTTTCTGCCCATGGCAGGGGGTAAGAATAAGATGCTCTTCAAGGTTCCTTCCAGCCCAAACCATTCTGTGACTCTATGACATGGACAGCACAGTGTGGTGAACCCTTCACCCCTCTGAATCCTCTGAGGCCAAATTTGTCCCCTCTCTCTTCCCACCTGTGTACAGCCTGGGGGGGTCAGATCTGAGGACCTGGACTTGCAGGTCTGGGTTTTGCAGGTACCAAGAATAAGATGCTCTTCAAGGTTCCTTCCAGCCCAAACCATTCTGTGACTCTATGACATGGACAGCACAGTGTGGTGAACCCTTCACCCCTCTGAATCCTCTGAGGCCAAATTTGTCCCCTCTCTCTTCCCACCTGTGTACAGCCTGGGGGGGTCAGATCTGAGGACCTGGACTTGCAGGTCTGGGTTTTGCAGGTACCAATTCAGGACACCTGAATTCATTCCCATCAAACCCCAGCTCCCAGAGCCTGGGGAAACTCATCCTGGGCTAAACCCCCTCAACTCCACAGCCA
>NW_008678531.1:0-1016 GCF_000695815.1 Acanthisitta chloris
TGGCTGCCCCCGGCCCGTGGTGCCAGCACCCCCGGCCCAAACTGCCCCGGGTGCGGGAGAGCGGGTGGGCAAAGCGGCTGCAGCTCAGCGCGGGCTCGCCCTGCCTGGCTTTTCCTTCGTCTGTCCTTATCGCCCTGGATGTCTTTCCGACCTGTTTTTATCTCTCCTTTCTTTTTGCTTTCTCTTTCTTTTCTTTCCTTTCCTTTCCTTTCCTTTTCTTTTCTTTTCTTTTCTTTTCTTTTCTTTTCTTTTCTTTTCTTTTCTTTTCTTTTCTTTTCTTTTCTTTTCTTTTCTTTTCTTTTTCTTTCTTTCTTTCTTTCTTTCTTTCTTTCTTTCTTTCTTTCTTTCTTTCTTTCTTTCTTTCTTTCTTTCTTTCTTTCTTTCTTTCTTTCTTTCTTTCTTTCTTTCTTTCTTTCTTTCTTTCTTTCTTTCTTTCTTTCTTTCTTTCTTTCTTTCTTTCTTTCTTTCTTTCTTTCTTTCTTTCTTTCTTTCCTTTCTTTCTTCCTTTCTTTCTTTCTTCTCTTTCTTTCTTCTCTTTCTTTTTCTTTTCTTTCTTACCTTCTCTCCTTCTTTCCTTCTTTCGTCTGTCTTGCCCTACTTTCTGTTGTCCTGTCTGTCTTTCTCAGTGAGACCTGATTCAGATTTGAATTTTTTTATTTGTTAGATAGATTCGTTAATTTCGGTTACAACGTCAGTCGCAAAATACTAATAGCCGCCGTAGTCAGAGTAATAACGAGGATGACTGTAATTATAAGAACAGTACTCATCGATAACGGTCTCGAATTAAACGCCAGAAAATTCCCGGTTTTCCCGGGACAGGCGGGAACTTCAGGATTTTTTCACCCGCTGAGATCTCCCCGATCTCCTTTTATCTCCCCCTTAAAACGAATCCATAAACGTCCGCGGCTCCCGTTAGTTGAACCTCTACGAATCACCATTGTTTCTCCAGCAGCATCGGCAGCAGCAAGGCAGCGTTAGCCTTCCCGCGCTGCACGGGCGGTGCTGCCGGGGCGGCA
>NW_008678532.1:0-94402 GCF_000695815.1 Acanthisitta chloris
ATATGTATATATATATACATACATATAATGGATTTGTAGAATGCAAATATCTTAAGCAATTTGCTTCTACACATGTTAGGACATTACAAGATCTCATGAAAATAGACTCTTGCAGTGCTCAGAGAAACATGTCCTGTGGCTATAGCTAGGAGTAGGAACTTTTGGTTCATTCTTTGGTATTCAAATTAATAGTTCACTTAACCTATACCTTTGGGGAAATGTTCCTGGTTTTGGTTATTTTTGGTAAGTACTCAGCTTTTTATAGAAAACAGAGAACACAGTTTTCCTTAAGAGTCTTCCTAAATGGCTCAGAAAACATCTTGCTGCTTCAAAAATGTCTTAGAATATAACTGGGGCTTCAATTTGACATGATAATTGGCATGAACTTTTCCATGTAAATTCTTTGATGAAATAAGAGAGTAACGTGCTTCTTTCACTGTGATGAAAAGAGAAATTACAGGATTTTTTTTTATCTGCCATTTGTTTTTAATCCAATTTGGGGAAACAAAATATTTCTGAAGTTTTTCACTGTCTGCATTCAGTGGAGTCAAAACTCTGTAGTGAGGGCTCTGTGATTAGCATTCCCATTAAAAGTTTTGCACTTGGTGAAACAATGTTGTTGAGGTTTAACCTCAGCCAGCAGCCACGAACCACACAGCTGCTCACACACTCCACCACCAATGGGATGGAGGAGTGAATAAGAAGGGTAAAAGCTACAAAAACTCATGGGTTGAGATAAAGACAGTTTAATAGAGAAACCAAAAGCTGCACACACAAGCAAAGCAAAACAAGGAATCAATTCACTGCTTCCCAAAGACAGGAGGTGTTCAGCCATCTCCAGGAGAGCAGGGCATATCACATGTAACAGTTCCTTGGGAAGACAAGCACCATCACTCCAGATGTCCCCCCTTCCTCCTTCTTCCTCCCACCTTATATACTGAGCATGATGTCCTACGGTATGGAATATCCCTTTGGTCAGTTTGGGTCACCTGTTCCAGCTGTGTCTCCTCCCAGTCTCCCATGCATCCCCAACTTCCTTGCCAGTGTGGCAGTACGGAAAGCAGCAAAGGCCTTGACTCTGTGTAAGCTCTGCTCAGCAACAACAAAAACATCTTTGCATTATCAACTCTGTGTTCTGCACAAAACCCAAACATAGCCCCATACTAGCCTCTGTTAAGAAAGTTAACTCTACTTCAGCTCAAACCAGCACAATTTTTTTTCTGCCATGATCTCTGTTATATCTAGACTAGCTCCATACGTTCATTATTAGAACTTCCTAGACTTCTCTGACTTAAAAGACCACAGTATAATGTAGAAGTGTCCTGCCATCAGGTCAAATACTGGTTAGTGGCCCTTTCTTATAGAACTCACATCCCAATTTATTTTGATTCCCAGAGGGATTTTTTTTTTTATTAATTCAATACATACCCTGAATACCCACCTGTATTCAGAAAGCTTAAGAGCTGATTGAATTGTTTCATAGGTAGGAACTACATTCTACTATAAAGACATAAAGTTATAATTGCTGTTGTATTTATAACTATTTATTTTTTGCATACTAGATTTTTTTAATGCACATATACAATGGCCAGAACTGAGAAGGCTTTAGAAATTTAGAGATAATATTTATGAAATAGAAGAATAGATAGGAAGTTCAAGTTGAACTATATGAAAAGAATTTAGGCATTGTACAGGATATTGCTTTTTTCTCCTTTGATTTCATTATAAACTAAATAACAAGTTGCATTAAGAATATTGGCAGAGTTAATTTCTGAGCAGAATGTATCACTTCTTTTTTATTTCAAAATCCCTGAACTTTATTACTGATTGACATAGATAAGAACATTAATGTCCATAATAAAGATTACACAAGCTAAACTTTAGTTACGTGTAAAATGTCTACTACTTTACAGTACATCTCTCTTACATGCAAAATCATGTGATCCAGCATATATTCAGTGAAGTTATAAGCATGAACTGAAGATCAAATGTTATTTGTAGCATAGCAAGCTCCAGATATCTCTACTGTATAACAGAGAAAAAAAAGTACACTCTGCCGACCCTATTGTTAACCAGTTTTCTACACATAGCATCTGTTTACATTAGTAATGTAATTGCTGTGATAATAAGCTCATTGATTTAGTATCTAAGGAAATAATCAGTCAGGACATCACATTTGTCTTGCTTTACTTGACAGCCTATCTTCTACACTGAACAGACAATGTCAATTCTACCCATTGTTTCAGAGAAATGGAGTAACAAAAAAACCCCAGAAAGATCTCTTCTCTTTGCCAGCTATTGCCATAAAATGTTTGCTGCAGCTAACTGGTATTGGAGAAATTTAATTTTAACAGTGGAACAAGGCCAGTACACTTTAGTGTAGGAAAATTGTATTTCTTTTGTTATTCAGAAAGTATGACAGCCTTATCTTTCACTTGACAGTTAAGCAGAAAAAGACTGTGAAATACTGAAACTGAAAAAAAACAAAGACACAACTAGGAAACTTTGGTTAAACTGTCTCACTAGGATTTTTTTTTCATTTTCTAATCATTTTATGTGAAAATATATTTTTAAAAAGTCAGCTTACTAGGAGTTAGACAGCAATTTATGAGATTATAAGATGTCTTCATATTTGGGTTCACTTCCTAAAATTACAGAAGAAAAAATCAGTCATGAATGTTAAAATCTAGAACAATCACAAGTTTAAAGGGTTTTTTTTAATTTATTTTGTGGACAGTGTTGCCTTAATATGCCGTTCTTGCCACAGCTTTGGATTTCATAAGCTTTCAAAAATGCATGGTTTGCAGATGAGTTCAGGAGCTGAAATCACAGAAGATCAGGTTGTCTTGACGCTGTGTGATGTGATGTTCAAACTAGGGAGTCTGTCGCCTTGATCTCCCTGCCGCCCATGAAGACCATTATTCACTGCAGGGCCTGTACACAGTGGTGCTGAATTTGTTGTCAATGAGCAGAGGGCAAATCTCATTTCCCTGCGGAGGTGAATCTCTATTCATTCAGTTTATAGACACCACAACTGAACTTGTACTCTACAACACTGAACAAACAATACCAATCTCACTATATAGCCCCACTATGTGACAGGACAAGGAGGAATGGCTTCAAACTGAAAAAGAGTAGATTTAAACTATGTATTAGGAAAAATGTCTTTACTGTGAGATTGGTCAGGCACTGGCACAGCTTGCCTAGAGGAGCTGTGGATGCCCCATCCCCGAAGTGTTTAAGGACAGGTTGGATGGAACTCTGAGCAAATTAGTCCTTATTCTATGATACCTTAAAAATACTGCTCTTAGTTTTCATGTACTTCACAAAGACAGTTAATCTTTCAACATTTTAGAGAGGAAGGGAAGAAGCATTCTTCCTCTTTTAAAGACAAAACTAAGAACTACATTCACAGCATTATATACTATGGTATGTTCTCCAGGAAATGAACTGAAAAATTAATTTGCCTCACTTCTCAACATAAGAAAATGGTCAGGTTTCCTCTCCTCTGCATAGCCTTTGTTTTAATTGCAAGTGGGAAGAAGACTTACACTGTGGAAGAGTCAGTAGAAATGAAGATATGCAAAACTAAGCCCTTATCATGGGTTTTTAATTACCTATGCAGTAGTTGTACTTACAAGATGAGAGCAACCAAAGACAGGTTGTTCTTTGTTTCCAAACCAGATGTGGGGTAGCAGAAGTGTGGCCTCACAGCTCATCTAAATTCTGAATTCCGGCAGGCTGACAGCTGCTCCTTTTCTGTTGATTAAGAAACACTGACAAACATTTTTTTCCCTTCTTTTTCCCTCCACAAAGACTTTCTTGGCTGCTTATACTTGTAAACTCAAAAATGGACTCTTTCTACTCAGTGTTTTTAACTGTGATTACTAAAAAAGGGGTATTGTTAAACTGAAGAAGAGAGGCAAAGTTTTGATGAGATGTTCTGGGAAGTATAATCATATACCACATATTTACTGATTTATCACAAAAAGTGCCAATTATGGTTGAAAAATGTACCTTTTTTTCCATAACTCTCATGGACAAAAGCCTTGAAAGATCTCTCTAAAATGACATAATTTCTTGTTGGACAAATGAAGCCTATTCCATTGTGGTCCCTTTGGGAATTGTTGGCAGAGTTCAGACCTGACATAGGTCCAGACCTGACATACGTCCAGACCCTCTTCTGCTCCACATAAGGTAGAAAATCTGTGTTTCTATTTTAACTTGCAGGATAGTGTTCTAGGTCTCTTGGTGTTCTTCCACTTCTCAGAAAAAAATTCAAAAGGACTTGATGCTAATGCTGCCCAAAATAGTAAGTTTGTGTCCAGAGGACAGCCATGAAGATGCACAGAGGGCCGGAGCACCTTTCCAATGAAGACAGGCTGAGACAGTTGGAGTTGTTCAGTCTGGAGAAGAGAAGGCTCTGGAGAGACCTTAAAGCTGCTTTCCAGTACCTAAAGGGGACCTACAAGAATGCTGAAGAGGGACTTTTTGTGAGGGCATGTGGGAATAAGACAAGGGATAATGGCTTTAAACTGAGAGTAGGTTTAGATTAGTGATAAAGAATAAATTATTCAGTGTAAGGGTATTGAGACACTTGAACAGGTTGCCCAGAGAAATTGTGGATGCCCCATTCGTATAAGTGTTCAAGGCCAGGTTAGATGGTGCTTGGAGCAACCTGATCTAGGGGAAGGCTCCCTGCCCTTAGCAGGGGGGTTGGAACTAGATGATCCTTAATGTACCTTCCTACCCAAACTGTTCTATGATTCTATAAAGTGTGGATGCTTATGGGTGTTGCCTCAAAGTGGACAAGGTGATGCTGTGGTTCTACATTCACTTGACATCTGGGGGAAGTTTGGCAGGGTACCTTCATATTAAGAGTTGCACATCATTTGCATTTTCACAGATGTATTTGTTCCAATCCCATCTGAATTTTTGTTTTTATCCAACAGTATTTCCTCTTGAACTGAAATGAATATTTGGCAATATGTGGAGAAGTAGTGTGAGTTTGTCACCATGCTAACAGATTTTACAGTGCTCTTTCCTGAAGTTGGATTATCCAGTTTGGGGTATATGCCCAAGCTATAAATGAACATCTGATAGACTATGTATATTGAATATTTATTTACTCATATACATGCATACACAAATATTATTTCTGTAACCTAAAAGAAATTATATAGATGTCCAAAATAATATATGTATTTAATCAGATTTAAAGATATTTATTTCAGTTATAATGTTCTTCCTCTTCTCCAGAAAAATGTGCCTAACAAAGAAATTTTATTGAGATACAAACAAGCTAGTCCTGAGATTCTGCAGCATACACACCGCCAGCCTCATAAGCTGGGACTGGAACATGAGTTTTCATCCAACTGGTTTGTACCTAACTAAAATGGTTGTTTGTCCTATGACAAGGCAGTTCAGAAGGTTGAATCAAAGTAAAAGTTATAGATCTGGATAGTTGTACTGGATAGCTTAAACAGCAGTGAAATATGGCTAATGGGTAGAAGGCATTCGGATCCAATCCCCATCTTCTCAAGGCATCCACTGTGATGGCAAACAGGTTTTACCTAATGAATTCCACACAGGGAAATTCTGCCTTTTTTTATTTTTTTACATGACTTTTCCTCTCAGAAAAAGAAAGATAGTGGAAATGCAGCTCTAAGAAGAGCTCACTGGGGAACAATTGTGGAAAAGGAGATTTTCAGTGCAGAAAGATGAAGGCTTGGTATGTGAATGGCCTGTGTTAAAGGGCTTGTCTACCGCTACCTGAGCAGAAACAATGGAGGGGAATAATAGAAGAGAAGACAGAAGAATGATTTTCTCCTCCATTCCAAGATGTGTTTCAGTTTGAGATGTACTGTGTCAGTCACACAAAAGCCTGTCATTAGTACCGAGTCACCTATCTGACAATAACACCCCTCTGGTTATGCCAAATTCTGTTTGCCTACTTGCATCAGGGCAGGTGAGGTTATCTGACTGTCTGCTGAGTATCACTGCTGGTTTTTATTATCACCAATCATCAGAAAAAAAGATAAGAATGTAAGTATTGTGCTGCTTTGGTAAAGTTTTATGCTTTTTATGTAAGCTTGTTGGAAACGGCTTTGGGATTATTTTATTTCTTTTATTTCTTTTGTACTCACCATTTTGTGTAGGTTCTCTGCCTCTTACTGGGTTTTTGCTCACTGCTGCACTGCTCTGTGGGAAATAAACAATAATTCCTTTCAAATAAGGCAGAAGATGCAAGGAATTCTAGGGTGTTCTATATTAAATCAAGAGGCTGTGTGGTTAGTGTTGATAGAATAATACAGAAATTTTACATGTGCGGTGCAGCTCTTACTCATAGGTAGCTTTACACTTTGAGAACACTTTTTCGAAATTCTGGTCCTGGGAGATCAAATGACATGAAGATGATGGATTGTTTGGGATATCTTGAAATGAGCAGTGCCTGTTCCATTTAGAAATAAAACAGTCTACAAGGTTAGAAATGAAAGTTGAAAAATCAGTAGTTAAAGCCATTCAAAGTAAAGGAACAGTTATAGAATGGATTTATGTATAAGCTGCTTCATATATCACTCTTTGGTATGCTGTAAAATTTGAGTGTAGGTACGAGCAACCTTTTCAAATAGCTATGGAGATTAGTATTTCAGTCCATGAGGTCACACTGACTGGTCCAGGAAGTGTTTGAGGTAAAATTAAGAATGTCTTAATATTTTGTCTCCTTTGGTTAAAATCTATTAAAAATTAACATGCTACTACCTGTAGACTCCACTTTTAATGAAAATCGAGCTGAGTGTTTCAGGAGTTTGCTCCTTAAATCTTCTGACCTTATGTCTTGTATCAATCAAATGCTTCTGAGCTATCTCAAATGCCATTTTCCATCCCTACCTCTTCTGGCTGTCATGGAAACAACTGTGCACCCTCTTATAAAGGTACTGTAATACTGTTGGGCCCTGCACAAATGCTGCACCTCAGACATCTCATTCTCACAGCTCAGAGAAAAGTCACTGCCACGATCCAAAACTTGCCTTACAATGTAGACAATTACAGCAATCTTTGCCCCTCTGCCCCCCAGCCCAATGCCATCTTGATTGTCATCAGCAACAGAAGCAAGTAGAGTTTATCTTTTTCTTGTTGTGAGCTCCTTTCCTCTACCAGTATTCACTTTTACTTTTGTTTGTTTCATTTTTGGATTCATAAGTTCTATGGTTCATTCCGGTGGGAAAAAACCCTCTGAGAATGAGGAATATCTTCATCCCCTCTCATAGTGAAAAACCCACAGCTCTGTTCCTTGCTGTCATTCCAGCAGAAGTCCTGGAAATTTCACTCTTGTGCTCTGTCCTCCCACTTCTATTGAATGAAATGGCAGCAACTGCTCCACCATTAGGATCAATATCCAGGCTATTATGTTGGGAAAAGGAGCAGCAAATCACATTTACGTGGATTGTCAGATTCATTATTATAAGCAGATGGCAGTCCTTGCACTACAATGCAGCTGAGAAAAGACTGACATCATTTCAAATTAAAATCTATAATGCTAATACACATCTCTGACTATTTGTACAGGCCTAAGTGCATTAATCTTCTGAATGATTTGCCAATGTGTGCACTGCTTTAGGTGTTTTCACTTGAATGGAGCTAAAAGGAGAGCCTTTAACTGAGAATAGTTAACATTTATTCATACAGATTGATAAAAGTTAACATGCAATTTTCTTTACTAGTAGCTCCCTAATAGGAATTAATGGGACATTTTGAAGAGAAAATGCCAAGTTCAGGAGGCCAGTTTAAGAAACATGTTAAGCACTGAAGAGAAAAATATTACTAGCATCTCCCATATATATATATTACTTAAATAATTACTCATAAAAGAAAATATGGCATATTTGAAATGTGTATCAGAATTGTCTAAGTATGGATAGACATTTCATTTGTCAAATGTGGACAAAAAATTCAAATTTTTATGATCAGATAACCATCAAAATTTTGAAAAGTGAACATAAAATAAATCCACTCTTTTAATATAACTAAAGTGGAAGGCAGGTCATGATAAAAAGCAGTAAAATTACTTTTTATCTGCAGCGTCTAAGCAATATGTCCTGTCATCGTATTTTCAATAACATGCTGTGGAATATCATAATTTCATACACAGGTTTTAGGGATGCTGAGGCTGATTCCTCCATTCTTCCAACTGTCTCTGGATGGGATGCATCTAAGAGAGAATATCTTCTGGTCATTGAAGTATGGACAGAGTGTGCTGTCAGGCTGCCTAACCATGAGAATGCAAGGCTTTTGCTTCTAGAGGAATGTTTGCATAATTAGGGGCCATCCTGGACTTCTGCCTGCGAGTGGGATGCTGAATAAGCCCACTTTGGAAGCCATGTCATCACAATGTGGTTCTGTGTTAAATAAGTATCCTTTTGGTAAGTCTTAATAGGTGAGCTAAATAACACTGATGCAGATGCATGAGTCAAACAAAGTTCCTGTGTTTTCCCTGAAGAAGATTGTTTTAAAACATCCAGATTAAAAACAAAGTCATGAAACTTGGAAATCCTTCCATCAAAAGCTTTATAAAGGTTTATGTCATTGCAGAAAAGTTTAGCTTTCCTAAAGAAATAACTGAAAAAATAAAATTTGCTAAAATGTTTTAACCAGATCCAGATAGGATCTTTTGTGCCAATTGTTGTTATCCAGGGATTTAATTTCAAAGGAAATAGAGCATTCGGATCTACAACATGTTACCTTCTTCTAGTACATGCCAGTACCATGTGCTAATGCATGTTTTAGCATATCTCTTGGATGTGAATTAGCCACTTCTTTAAATGTAACATTAATGTTTACTTTTACAGATGTCTTTGTTATTAGCACAGCTAACACCAGATATCTCTGTATTTCATTAATATTTGTTCACTGTAGTGACAAAAATTGATTTCTTTATACTTTCCTTTTTCTTTAGTCTGACTCAGTGCTAAAACCAAGTTTGACTTGCCCAAATCAGTTATCTGCAGCAATATAAAATAACACATTTCACTAATATAGGCAATATACTGTAGTTTAATAATTTGTTTACCATGAGTGGGTTTTGTTTGTTTGTTTGGTTGGTTTTTTTGGGGGTGTTTTTGTTTTTTTGTTTGCTTATTTGTTTTCTTTTGTGTAAGGATTGATTTGTATTAAGATAAATAACAATGTACTGGGGGAAAAAAGTAGTTTTTTTCTTTGGGAGGTTGTGTTAAAACATGAAGGATGAGGAGCTGCACAGCAAGATTCAGAAAAAGATAATGAAAGACAATTTGATTTTCCAAATTTAGCAAAAGACGTCATTTAAATGACTTAAACTTGAAAGAAAGATATGTACCCATTTGCAGCTATATAAGTCTGATCTTCCAAAAATTCTTATTGTTTCATGAAAAAAATTGTGTATTTGAAGCTTCCAGTTTATGTGGATGTTGAAATTAACTGATTAACATATGAACTTTAGATCATCATTAACTCTGTGACAATCAGCGAATAAATTCATAAGAATTCTGAAAAACTAAAAGCTTGCCAGCTTTTTGATATGTCATGTAGAGCTCATAGTCAGATTTGAATCTTTTAAATCAATTTTTTGTCAAGTTCTTTACCAATTATTGAAGTCCTAAATCCTGTGCACATATTTCAGCTTTCTTTTTTAAGGATTACAGATGAAAACAAGTGCATCCAACCGGGGAATTATGTTGAAATTTATGGTCCTGATTATTTAAAGTGCATGAGTTGCGTCTGATATTTATTTAAGAATTTATTATTATTTATTAATATTTAATCTGGTTAATTAATGGATAATAGCAAGAGATGGGAAATATGTAATTTACAAATTGTAAAAATCTCTTAAATGTTTTGCAAAACATCTGGAATTTTTCCACAACTGTCTTCATGCAATGTACTCCAAGCCATAGATCTAATTATCACACATCTCACAAATGTACCACCACAACTACTGAATTCATTTCTCATATATGCAATGCATGGATCCATTAAGTACAGTGCGCACTAACATTTCTCACTCTTTGTTCATTAATCAAGCTATTAACTTCCAAAATACTGCTGCTGACTTAGCATATCTGAATAGAGTTCATGAAAGGTATCTCCAGGTCTTATTTTAGAACACGGCATTTCTCCCAAGTCACAGTCAGTGACACAGTTCTAAAACTAAAACTGTAGCAGTTTGGTAGTAAGCTGTAAGTTAATATTTTTTGAATACATGGAATAATAGACTATTTTTTATCTGTGGCTGAAGATATAGAAGCATTTACAGGTTGTGCATGCCTCACATTCAATCTGAGCCCTACAGCGCACACTTCTTTCCCCATCCCCCTTTCCTTTGCCTGCATTGCAGTTTGTTTTTCTGACTGAACACTTAAAGAGATATCTACTTAAGGATGTCAAAAGGTGTAGTAAATGGGAGGCAGGCCACTGGGAGACAAAATAGGGAGGTCATTCCGCCTGACCTCCTCCTGTTTTTTCCCACTAAGAAAGCTGCTGCTCAGCTGACTTAAGATTGAGAGACAAGGCAGAAAAACAGCAAAAACAGTATTAACTCAACCTGTTTGGTACCATGCTTTCTACTTGCAAAAGGTTTTCCTTCATGCTGGTCTCCTGTTGCAGTCATTCCCTTTAGAAATGATACAATATATTATTTTTTTCCTCTGTTTTTTGCCCTGCACGGAAGTGTGTAATTGAATGGAAATCCAATGATAAAGTCTTCTCTGACTATTATTAGTTATAACGAGATTAACTTCAACAGTTAAGCTAAGATTCTCAGTATCTGATGGTTTTGTTGACATTGTAAAGAGGATTTTGTCTTTAGGTGATATAAAATACTTCTGTAATTTCTTGTTGTGGCATTAACATATTGGGAAGGAAATCCCAACCTTTAACCTCACAGCTGTATTGATGCAGCAAAAATTGATTTCTTGTGTGTATTGAGTCTCTGAGCTGGGACGGGGGTCTGAAATATTTGGCAAGTGAGCATTTAGTCAAGTGCAAGTGGATGTCATATTAAAGAGAAGCAACAAGTCTACTACTTACAGGTATTGTGAACCTTCTCTTAGTTACCTGATGTCTGGCAGATCATGTCCACTTTGACAGCACCTTGTTTTGCTAATCAATAGAAATGAGGAATATATTCTGCATTGGGGTCCACCATAACTAAGAGGCACCTCTTCTCAGTGGACAGTGAAGGCTTCATCCCACTGTAGTGGAAGTTAGCTCTAGGAAACTGCAGTCTAAAGAGATGTTTCAAAGGCAGTTGTAGTTTTTAGAGGCTTGCCTCAAGTAATTTTCCTTAATCTACTGAGGTTTAGTCTGCAAATCTGTGTGTGCTTTATTGTTAACTTGTAGAGAAACTATTTATATAATTTACCTGTAAAAAGAAAGAAGAGGATCCCAGTCCAAGGATATATAACAAAATTTTTAAAAAGTCCATATACAGCAAACCAAAGAGGAAGGAATGCCTGGACTAGCCTGAAACATTTTACTGCCAGAATACACAAGATCTTGTACATAAATATGCAAACAGGGTTAATCCACTGTCCTTAATAAAGTTTTGTGTAGCAACTTTGAAAGCATACTTTGCCAATTGCAAGAGGTATAAATTATCACTTTGTCTTCATTCTTTAATACATTCCATTTAAAGAGTGGGATCCTTTTCACAGGGATCCTTAAATTTAGGAATGTGAGGCACAGAGCATGGTGCAATACAGGGAAAATGCATTTCTCAAATGGCAATTAGTTTATCACTGTTACTGATTCACTAGATACCTTCTGTCTGGTGGAGGAGCACAAATAGGGGTGGCTTATTGGATAAAGAACTGCAAATGAGAATGATAGATGTGCTTTAAAGACAACCATCTGTACTAACTTTCAGAGGTGCTGAACTAATGATCTTCTCCCTCTTCCTTCTTTTTCATTTCTGATGATACACATTTGCAAAAGTACAGAATCGCCAGTGAATGGCAAAGTGGGTTGCAGACAAAGGTTTTCCTTACTAGGAAGGGATGAGCATGGTCTGGAGTGAAAAGTTCATTGTATGATGGATGAGGCAGTGAGTATGAAGGTCACTCTGTCAATGGTACACAAGAGAGGATTATGGGTGACAACAGCTCTAAAGAACTGGTAACTAAATTGTTTACAAATTGCAATAATAGAGCATTGTAAGAAACTTCCCTAACTTTGTTATTGCAAAAGGATTGCCAAGGACAAATAAGCTGAAAAGTATTTGGATATCTTGGGGAACATTTCAAAAGTAAGGAGAGATAGTTGCTTTGAAGACTAAGATCTAAGATCATCTGTTAATTTTCAAATTAAATTATCACTGAAACAAAGAAGTCAGCCCAAAGCAACAAACACACCAGAACTACCCTGCCCTATTCTGAAAAAAACTCCAAACAATTACAAACAACCCTCAAATTAAACTAAAGTTACATTAATTTTAAATTACCCCTTGCCAAAAAAAAAAAAAAATAAAGAAAAAATTGCACAGTTTTACAAGATACCACAAACTACTGTGTGCTGAATGAAAATAAAGGACTCCTATTAAGCTTAAAATTGCAAAAATACTCTTATTTTGTTTAACAGATTATCTTTTAAAATCAGTCAGTTAATGTTCTAATAAAACATGACCATAGGCATAGTTCCTGAAGTGACCCTCAAATCCCCTAGTATTTGCATATTTTATTTTCTGCCAACTTAAAAATAATATAAAATAACCTTGGGTTATTATAAAATGTTAATCTCATTAACATTATAAAACCTAGTGTTTAATTACCACTTTCTGCCATTTCTGACTTGTTTTTGTTTCAAATGAAAACAATTTTGGGATGTCTGAATGTTAAATTGGTTAAAATTGGAATACAGAAAGCATAACATTTAATACTGTAAAATTTCATTATGATTCAATAATGTTCTATAAATGCTTCCTTTGAAGTCCATGATTTTGGAAAGTAATGTATCTTAAAAGCTTGAGTAAATAATATATCAAATTTCTGTACAAATGTTTTCCTAAACAAAAGAACACAGTTTCAAATAGAAAATTAATCCTCAAGATATACACCATCCATTCTCCAGCTAAACAGAAGCATATACTGGAAGATTTCTAGGCACCCAACAACATGAGACTATGCCAGAAGCAATAGTTTCCATCCGTATCAAAGAAGTGTACTGGAGGGTGCTTTTACACTGACTCGAAACTGTGATAACACACCCTTTCAGATATGCCATTTCTTAAATGAGGCACCCTTCATTTAACCAAGTGTTCACTATTGCCAAATCTATAAAGCTAAATTGCTTTTTTATAAGGTAGAACCTTACCTGTTGGATAAAGTATGTGCAGTGAGGCTTATAAATGCTCATAAAGGGAAAGTATGGAAGGTAAAAGTATCCATTACCTTTTGGAAAAAGGACGATTATTTCAAAGAAAATGCCAGCAGTGGGAGACATATAATAATAATTTAGGAGGAAAAATAAAACTGACTTTTTCCCAGTACCACTGTTAATAATACAACTACTTCTTTTATATTAATTAAAAAGTGTTTCTTGCTTGCCATATATTTTTAGTTAGCAGCCAAGTATTTTGCACTTTATAGCAAAGACTGGACTTCAACCAAATTAGGAGCAAGTGTGCTGTGGAAAGCTATTGGGGGAAACTTTATAACATAGTGTCTCTTAATGAAGGACAAATTCATTTAATAGATCTCCCTGTAAAACAACATCTGTTGGTAAATTGGCCAGTGGAATTGCTGTGGGTGAAATTCACTTTTGTGTACTGAATGGCGCAGTTAGACTTTTGAGTTACACTTTTTACCTGCCAATAAGATACAAATAAATGGCTCAAGTGTTTTTTCTAAGATACACTACTACACTTTCCTACACATGTATGTGAATACATAAGAAGATCTTAGGAAAAGAAAAGGTCAACTCTCCACATTCCAAATCTCACCTTTGTGTCAGCATTTGGAACTACTTCATAGTAGATAATTCAGTTTGCTTTGGTCTGGGGTGGGATGACACTTGTGTGTGCATTGTACCATTTACTATTTCTTCAAATGAACTCAGTGACATTTGTTCTTCATCAGTGTCCCTGAAGGGCCTCCTCAGATACTGAGCTCTTTCAAATACACCTGACAATGGAAGTGGGACAATCTCTCCCACTAATGGGCAGTCTCCAGTAACTGTACTTCAGTAAGTACAGAAGATACTAGCACACGACAAGTTTATGATGCTTAATTTCTGATGCACAATTGATTGTCCAGATTGGATGCATCTGGGATGGGGAACAGTAAGATCTTCAGGGATCCAAATAATAATTAATAGCTCTCATTTCTAAGGTAATCTTCAAAAATTCTGGATTGGATTAGTTCCTTTTTTCCTTTTAGAGATTTGTTAGGATACAAAGAACAATTGTACTAATTAACCATGCTATGCAAAACAAAGATTATAGGACAGGCCAAATATTCATTTCACTTTGACCAAGAGCATACATTTTAGGGAAAAAAGTCCAGTCTTAATTTTTCTATCATGAAGAAATTCCCATGATCCTTTGTGATTTGTTAATTTCTCTTCCTAAATATGTGTATTGGGACTGCATTGCAAGGTTTTGTCAGTGGCAGGAGAGAGTATATTGGATTTGTGTGGCCAGATGCTTCTGTGAGAAGCTGCCAGAAGCTTCACCCATGTCCGACAGAGCCAATGTCACACGTTAGCGCAGGTTTCATGGTAGGACTTGTGACCCTGTGGAAGATCCACTCTGTAGCAACCTGTTCTTTAAAACTGTAGCCTGTGGAATGGAACCCATGTTGGAGCAGTTCATGAAGAATAGTAGCCCATGGAAAAGACCCATGCTGGAGAAGTTCATGGAGAACTGTCTCCCATGGGAGAGACCCCATACTGGAGCAGGGGAAGGACTCATCTCCCTGAGCAGCTGCAGAAACAACCTGTGATGAACTGACCATAGTCCCCATTGCTTATCTCCCTGCACCACTGTGAGGGAGGAGGTAGAGCCTGGGAAGGAGGGAGGAGTGAGGGGAAGGTGTTTGTAAAATTTTACTTCTCATTATCCAACAATATTTAAATACAGTATAGTGTAAATTGAAGGATAAACAGAAGAAGATCTGGTATTTCAAATGGGATATTAACAGAAAAATATTTTGGTTTGAAAGCTGAAAATCATTCATTAACTTGCACCCAATGAAAACTCTCCTTGGGATATTCAGCAGTCCTAATAATTGACTACTCAATTGGAAAGACCTTCAGCATAGGTTGATATAGTAAAAATGTCAGGGGAGATTATAACTCTCTTAACTGTGATGGAAATCCCCAGTCAGTTAAAGGTAGGAAGTCAGAGGGAATAAACCATAGTTAGATATCTTCATGCTATATGATGCGTAAAGTTCCCGTTAGCACACTCAGAGTTTTCATTTTACCTCATCCCCTGTTTCAGAGGAACATTATGTTCTTTCTCTTGGTGAAACAAATTAATTTTTTTTATTCTATATATTAATAGGTGTTCCTACATTGTTTACTTTTGTAGCACCCTAGGGGCTCACATATTAAAGCTACACATTACCTCAAGCAGCAGGGATGCCCTGCCTGGGAGGAAGTGTGTGGGGGGGGTGCTGTGTAACCCCTCTTTCCTTCCAGTCACTGTTGATACTCTGCTGGGCCATGCTAAGGGAAGACTGGCACCAGACTGGAGGCCCAGGAAACGGCAGTGAGTCACAAGCTGGCTTCAGCGGGTAGTTCCCCCTGTTACCTCAACCAGAACTTTACAATTTCCTATTGAGAAGTCTTTTCAGGGTGTATTGACAGGAGTGGCAGACAGGGTAATGAAAGACAAATTCCATAACGCAAAAGGCAGAGACACTGACAATGAGATCAGAGAGCTGACCCCTGACCCAAGTCAGCATTTTCTTTTTTCTCCTTCTCCTTCCCTCTCTCTTTCTTAGTTTACTGTTTCAGGTTTGCTTATTATACGGAGCAGTTTCAATTGTGACCCTCAGCCCATTATTGCTTTGGCTTTTCCCCTCCCCTCAAACAATTGTTTGGAAAATGGCCCCAACAATGTGGAAAAGATGCTGATAAGTATAGAAAAGAGAGGTTAATGAGAAAAGCTTGGAAATGCTTGCAGTTTATATCGAAGAGAATAGAAGGAAGAGTAGTGTTTTCAGTGCTGGCGATAACAAGAGAGATTAGTGCAAGCCTTCTCTGAGCATTTATGTAAAAGTGTGTGTGGTGTGTTTGCGTGATGAAGTCCTTCTGTCAGCCACTTTCACCAGGAGGATAGGACAAGCAGTGTCATTTCATTTCCTGCAGTTGTTTAAGGCTTCAAGCCATTAACACCAAGATGTGAAAGATGTCTATGTTGTCATTTTTCAAGTGCTTCTTCCCTTTTTTAGATTTTTCCCACAGAAACACATTTGTTACTTAAAATAATTAATGTTATTGATTTAGTTCATGAAAAGGGGAAAGTATATTGGTTTACCCTAGGAGTAGCAAGACTAATATTCTTCTGGACACTAGACATCTCACTTCTGCCATACATGGCTCTTTGGTCCTATATTCTTTTAGGATATGATCTCTCACCGCCAGTTGTGTTATGACATTCATACACTTTTAATATATAGATGTTTTCCCACTTTAAAGTTTGAAGAATAGTCAATCAAAAATAACCCAGCTATGCAAATCATAAATATGTTTTTCAAGACTTTCCCTTTATTTATCATCTCCAGAAAGTTTCCTTACTTTCGGGATCCTCTTCACACACTATGTGAGATGTGTCTGTTGTACTGAATCAGTCTCACTTATATTCAGCTAGTTCCATCTTCATTCAATAGTTTTAAACTTCTGCAAATAGGGGGGAGGTCCTTTACACGTCAAAGATACAGCTGTTGGCTTTCTAACTGAAAATCCAGATAACTGGGAAATTGATTTAGGCAGAACCTAGAATCCTGATTTGATGAGTGCAGTGAAGACCATATCAGCAAGCACATAAAAAAATCGAAAGAACTCTTTGTGCTCGTGGACAAGCAGGCTTGTCTTAGAAAGAGAACAAAACAACAAAAGAAATAAAACCCCATTAATAGATATATTGGTATTTATTCTTCAGGAATGTAGTGTTTTAATATACACAAACTACAAGGTACTTGAAGTTAAACAGGAAGGGTTGGAGAACAAAAAATTGCAATGTAGTAATGCTAAGAATTTTCTAACTGTTTGCCCCTCTTTCTTTCACAAGATCAAAGTTTGGATGCCAAGTAAAGGTTGTGCTAATGAGAAATAAACTTTTTGTTTTACAAATAGAACTTGTATCTTTATTAAAGATATCCCCTACCATTATTGGTCTGAGCTTTGAAGAATGCAATTTTAAGACATGCTACACTAGCTGCAGTGCTGTTCATAGCAAAAATTGTAGACAAGCAGTATCCCACATTTTAGGTGCATCAACCTGTAAATAAAAATACAGACTCATCTCAGGTAAATGCATAATGAAAATGGAATTTTTTTTAAAGTTCTGAAGTCTATTTATATGTTTTATAAGCATAAAGGCAGTAGTGTTTTAACTAAGCCACTCCAAACCTGCTGATAGTTTATAAGATACTTGCTGTGAAAATTTTGTTCTTTATAAAAGTTTATGACACTTCATTATTACAGACTAAATGGAAGGAGCTTGAAGAAATCATCTAATCTGACCTTTCTCCATCTCTTCAGCTAGATCATCGTGTTATTAGAAATAAGTTGGATATGGAAAACATTTCTTCTTAAAGCAACATATCCCTTTGGGAGTAATTTTGTTCTTTGGCCAATAGACATTTTTCTTTCTCTTAGAGGACATTTATCAGGTTCAAGCATGTTTTGCCTCTTTTGCAAAGGACCACAAATCAAATCAAATATCACAAAGTACCTAGGGATTACCTATGCCTCATGCTGAACCTTATTATAGGTACCATCTCATACAACAACATCTCCCATGCGAAACTAGCCCTATTAGTATTCTCCACTAATGCTTTTAAGCAGGCCATTGGATAAGGGAATAAAGATAGAACCTTTAAATTATTAATAATAAAAAAAGACTCCTATATCATATCAATTCAGAAAAAAAAAAGCAATTTGCTACGGTGGAATAGGCATTAATTGAAAGGTTGACCTTCATTCAGCACAGCTTAGACAAGAGCAGCGGAGTGGAGGCACTGGCGGACTGCAGATCTCCAGAGGGTTTCCAGCTTCTTGTTGTGATGCTTTGGATGAGGCTTTGCATTCTGCCTCACTTCAGGGACTTGTTAAACTGCTGAAATTTGTGAAGTGAGGAAAAGAGCACTATTTGTACACAGGCTTCTGGCATGTTTCAAAATATGGGGCCAGCAGGGTCATACCTTTCAGCATCGACCTGTGAGTTTGCCTGCTTCACATTCCCAAAGCATCAGTCAGAATGGGGAACCATGTGTGGGTAGTAGGATTCTTCTAGTTAAGACACTGTGGCACCGAAATTTGGATTTACTATTGATTTGGTTTCATCCAATTGAACAGGTACGTGTATTGCCCTGTGTCTATTGCAGGTGCTGGCAATCACCAATGGACTCTAAACCAGAAAAATCATACTTTCCTAAACATGCTTTTCCTGGGAGACTGGATGTTCCAAATCCTGCTTCTGAAAGTGGAATAAATTTTTTTCCAAAGAAGAAAGAAAATGTGTGTTTGACTTTATCATTGTTTTAGCTAACTGAAAATAGAAGTACAATGAAAACTTTGTTGAAACTCTGGAAATTATGAAGCATGTGCTTCAAACTTGTAGCATATTTATTTTTACCAGCTTTAAAGTCAGTAAGTTTTTCAATTCATGTTTTAGAATTAACCACTGGTGACTTCCCCTCAATGAAGTCTTCTAACACGAGAGTCATATTTAAAGCACCATTTTCAGATTCTGCACCACTTGAGAAAAGAGATTGTCCAGCTAATGCCAACCAAAGAAATCACAGAATCACAGATCAATTAGATTGCAAAAGACCTCTGAGATCATCTAGTCCAATCACCATGCCAACTAGCCCATGGCTTCAAGTGCCGCATCTAGTCTTTTATTAAACACCTCCAGGGATGGTGACTCCACCACCTCTCTGGGTGGTCCAGTCCAGTGTCTAATCACCCTTCCTGTGAAGAAATTCCTCCTCATGTCCAACCCGAACCTCCCCTGGTTCAGCTTAAGACTATGTCCTTTCGTCCTATCACTGGTTGCTTGGGAGAAGAGGCCAGCCCTCACTCAACTACAGCTTCCTTTCAGGGAGTTGTAGAGAGTGATAAGGTCACCCCTGAGTCTCTTTTTCTCCAGGCTAAGCAACTCCAATTCTCTCAGGTGCTTCTCATTGGACTTCTGCTCCAGACCCTTCACCAGCTTTGTTGCCCTTCTCTGGAGTAGTTCCAGCACTTCAATGTCTTTCTTGAAGTGAGGGACATGGAACTGGACACAGTTCTTGGGGTGTGGCCTTACCAGTGCCAAGTACAGGGTCACAATCATTTCCCTAGTCCTGCTGGCCACACTATTGTCAGAGCTACAGCTGATAGATGGAACCTCTCCTGCTGACATGCCATATTGTTAAGTAGACTAAATATAGGGTTTGTCAATTTACTTTTCTGTTTGAACCAGATTGTATCTTGCAAAGTTGTAGCAAGGAAGAATGAGCATTTGTAGAGTGTGGCAGATGATGTTCAAATAGCCCATGAAAATAAAACAAGTTGATCTGTACATGTAGTCAAAAGATTGCAGTTACTTGCCTCATTTTTCTCAGCCCATACATCTTTGGAGAAAAAAAATCCCAAACCAACCTAAAATCACCAACCAAAAAACCCCCAAAACAAAATAAAAAGCACAAGAAACAAACCCCCCAAAATCCCACACCCTTCTTTGAAGTGATTGCAAAACCATCCAGGTCAAAATTTTAATTCAATTATGCTTGGAAATGGAAAAAAACAACTGCATTGTTGATTGTTTGGGGACAGATTTACTACCACTGAACAGAAATCTGGAAATCAAGATGATAGCACTTACAAAATGTCAGACAATCCCTATTGCATATTAATTAAAAACAGAGGATTCATGAAAATATTCTTCACACTGCTGTCAAGATCACAGAATTAGGCGATCTGTTAATTTCTTTGATGTTCTGTCATAGATAGTTTGTGGTATGACATCAGAATAAAAGTGGGAAAGGAAATCAGTTAATTTTCAAAGTTGAAGGAAAACTACATGATTAATGAATTAAAACTGTGGGGACATGGGACAGTGTAGGCTTCTGTGCTAT
This sequence comes from Acanthisitta chloris, assembly GCF_000695815.1. NCBI lineage: Eukaryota > Metazoa > Chordata > Aves > Passeriformes > Acanthisittidae > Acanthisitta > Acanthisitta chloris. Next base: position 20,322 of record NW_008678532.1, read on the forward strand.
TTCTGGAAGTATGATAGATAATTTTTGGAACACATGTATACTTTTCATTATTTGCTGTGCTGGTTTGGGCTGGGGTAGAATTATCTTTCTTCACAGAGACTAGTACAGGGCTGTGTTTTGGATTTGTGCTGAACACAGGATTGATAATACAAAGATGTTTCTGTTATTACTGAGCAGAGCTTACACAGATCCAAGGCCTTTTCTACTTTCTGTACTGCCACTGCTAGCAAGGAAGTTGTGGAGATTGGAAGGAGACATAGCTGGACAGGTGGCCCAAACTGATCAAAGGGATATTCCACACCATAAGACATTATGCTCTGTGTATAAAATAGAGGGAAGAAGGAGGGTCATTTGGAGTGATGGCATTTGCCTTACCAAGGAACCATTACACACGATGAGGCCCTGCTCTCCTGGAGATGGCTGAACACCTCCTGCCCACGGGAAGGAGTGAATTAACTTAATTTGCTTTGCTTGTGTGTGCAGCTTTAGCTTTCCCTATTTAACTGTCTTTATCTCAACCCGTGAGTTTTCTGGCTTTTACCCTTCCAATTCTCTTCCCCATCCAGCTGGTGGGGGAGTGAGTGAGTGGCTGCGTGGTGTTTCATGGCTGGCTGGGGTTAAACTACAATACTTGCAGACTTTTTTTCCATTGTTTTTGCTTTCAAGAAAGTGAGTGCTTTTTAAAGTCAAATAAAACTATGGCTTACTTCTCTCATTTGCTGGGAAAGTTGAAGTGAGTGAAATGGGTAGATAAAGCACTGCATGGTTTAAATATCTCTGCATTCAGCAAAAGTCAGAGGCTCTTTAGAAATGCAATTTACAAAACAATTCATTTATATTTTTAGTGTCCTTTTGTAGTACAGAATTAGGATGAAGCACAGATGAGGTTAGACAGTTCACATAATGCAAGAATATAGTGGAAGAGAAAAATATAAGTTAAACTGGAACTGCCGACCAACCTCAAATTGAGAAGGCAAAAGGGTCCTGTGATAGTCCACTGGGGGAATCACAATCAAATATGATGACTTTCAGGGAGGTACCCTTCAGGTAGTGTGGGGAGTGTAAGTTGTGATAATTCTTTTAAAAGTAAAGCATACTCCTACTTACTCTTTGGGGTATTAAGTAAACAAAAGTAAGACAGAAACTTACTTGTCCTTATCCCAACTCTATTCTTTTCCTAATCAAAGGTACTTTTCCAACAACAATGCCCTTTATGAGTTTTTCATCTAATGCTCTAAGGGAAGACAGATCATCCCTGCACTCCTTCTAGAAATGGCTATATGAAGGGGAAAATGAGAGTCCTTGCTTAAAAATTATCTGTGTAGCACTGAACACAGAGAAGGATAAAATAGGATCAACTGAGGTTTGTTCTTTATGTTTTCTCCTGCATTACATTCCTGTCTACAGAAAAAATATAATCTCTGAAGGTGATTGGATCCATATGATATATCTTCTCCATCTCTGTAATATTCAGGGGGAAAATCAAGGAAAAACCACACAGAAACTGTAAGAGTTTTATTGACTTCCTAAGTACTCAAAATGTGTACCACAATTTGGACTATCACTTCGCTTTCATTGTTTGTTGCCCACTCCCTCATTCAGGCTCAGTCTGCCAATTTCCTCACTTCACCTCCATACTTCTTCTTTATCTTTCCCATTTTTTTGTCTGCCTAAATCTGTTCAGTTTAAGCAGTTCCCTTTTCTTTATACCTTTTCCTTCCACCAAAAACATGCTGTCTACCTGACATGACCACCATCATATTGATCATTCTACTTTTTTATCCTTCTTCATCAGTCTTTGCATAGTGTGCAAGCTTTTGAAAAAAGAGGCTGCCTTCAGTTCTGAACATAATGAACAATTCAGTTCATACCACAGAAGGGATCTTAACTCTTGTTGGCTTATACACAGTATAGAAATAAACATATGTACTTCAGTACAGTTTTAAACAAAATTGCTAACATACATATGTCTTTCATAAGAGAATCAACCTAACATAACAACATGCAGTCCCACTTCTGGCCTTGAAAGTAAAAGTGAACATACACCATTTACATATTTAGAAAATTTTATTTGTTTTGTAAATGCATAAGCTAATACAAGATTAATTAATGTTTCCATATATCTCTCTGACCTGCTTCTTTATAGCTTCCTACAGCTTTTGGGGCTTTTTATTCTTTTCCTTGTCTTTCTATATTGAATTCTGTCTCTGGCTTTGCCTAGTCCCTATAATGGTGGCACATCAAGACAAGTAAGACAGTATTTCTGAAACTAACCTATCTTGCATCACTACTTAGCATTAAGCAAGTTGTTGTATCTCATGAGTGATGAAAATTATTATTATAACTACATTTTTAATACCAAAAAAGAGTTGCATTCATAGTGGACACTAGAAAAAATTATTTTATTTTATTTTAAGTTTGCTTTTTTAATTTCTGAATACTCATAACTTTTCAAAAGGCACTAGCAGTCTTCCAAACTTCTCTTTCAATTAAAAAAATGGAGTAAATTTGCATTTTTGATAAAATAGGTTGAGCAATCCTTGAGGCATTGTTTCTAAAAAACTTATCCTCTCCACTTTCCAGGTCACATTTTTTGCACAATCTTCTAACAAATACTTTGTGACAGAAAAATAATTGCCCTAATTTGCTAATGGTGTTTCATCAGTGGGTCATACTTGTGACAGAAAGAAATAAAACAAGACCTAAGTGTTTACTTTCTCAACAGTACAGCAACATTTTCTCTACTCTACGTTCTTTGCTGTCCTCTGCCTCAGTTTTTCCTAAAATATATGCCTGTGCAAAACATGGTGTGCAAAACTATTCTGTAGAGCCATCAGGAGGCCTTGTTAACAGCTCTGTGGAATAATGTTTTATGCTGCCTTTAAGGTAATCCATATCTTATTTTCGTGATAAATTCTAATGTCAACTACATTTTTGTCTTGGCAATAAGCATTTAGGATTAGTAAGAAGTAATAAGATAAGTGCTCTTAGGTTAAAAAGAAAAAAAAAGCAAAGTAATACTTTCCTCCACAGCAAACGGTTTCTTTGACTCCTGTGTTTTTGTGTCTGCAAACCAGAAATGAAAGTATGTGTATTCTCCTTGGGATATTGCAAAGATATTCTTCATAATACTCTATACAAATAAAGTTTAAAAAAGCCTGATAGTATGAATAAAGCTTGCACAGATGTGAATATACTCACCAGTAATTTAACAGGACTATTCATGTGTGCAACTGTTCCTTCACATGAATAAAACGTGCACAGTGAGTTCTAAAGTCTTCTAGCATGCTTAATTAATAAATTAATGATTTCTCTTCAACATACCAGGACAGTCAAGAGCAGATACTATCAGGAAAACCAAAAAAAACCTTCCTGTTAATTCCTATCTGACCCTCTGATACCCTGTGGGCTAACTGCATTGTCAGCTCTGTGCTGGTTCATGTACTGCTGTTCAGGTACTGCTGGGCAGGAGGAGATGCAGGACCCCAGCAGGCTGTGCAGATCACTATACAGAACTTTCAGAAGCTCCACTGCTGCTTATGGGAAATTATCAAATGGAAACATAGAATCACAGAATCATAGAATGGCTTGGGTTAAAAGGAACGTTAAAGATCATCTAGTTCCGTTCATTATGGCCAACAGAAATAGAAATAAAGAGCCCACCCCTACTGATCCTCCTGACTAACCTTCAGACAGTGCAAGAGCTAACATTCAGGTGGGCTTGGGAGGCATTTATTTTATCTAACATTATTTATTTTAGTTTTAATATACAACATCCCAATTACCTAAGCCTCTGCCTTTAGCTGTGTAGTTCTGCCTTATTGTCTTTTCCTTAAACCTCCACAAAGCTGCCTTCAGATACACAAGGTGCCAATTTGAGGAGGGAACTCTCTATGTGGACTTCTGGAAAGAGGTGGTCTCCTTCACAGTACATGCAGTTTAAAATCTGCAGGCTCACACAGCTCACACAGACACATGATGTTATAATCCTTTGGCCATACAGATCCTCCATACTTGCAAATAAATGTCCAGCACCTTTTCTCTGATCCAGAGTGTAGGTGGCACATCATTTACAGAACTAAACTCACTTCTCACTCCAAAGCATGCATCCTTATATGTAGTGCTTACCATCCCTGGTCTGCCACAGAAGTCAGCTCCAAATATGTCTGAGAGTATGTCATTTGCACTGACTGAGCAACTGTGACAGTGCTCTGTCAGGCAGACTACAGTAAAATTGCATGGATGGTTGCTGATCCAAGCTTAGCTGCAAAGCATTTTACTATCAGCTAATCCTCTCTCAATAAGACCATTCACCCTACATGTAGAGGAGCCCAAGGCTGTATTTCTCTGTGGTTCTGTGGTGCCATTTTCCATTTTTCATGAAAATATCATATAAGATGAGGTAGATCTTATTAAAGCTTGTTAAACCAGAGGAGGTAGACATTTAAGTTGAAGCCAGATTGTGAAGTCCTTATTTCATGTTGGTAAGTCATTACATGGCTGGTTGTTGTTCTTCAGCCTATTAGTAGCTGCCAAGCCATGGGAGTACTGTCCAGTGTTTAAAGACTCCTATTAAAAAAATAAAATTGCAATTCCAGCTTTAATCCCTCTTCAGGGTTCTTTTCCTAATGAACCACTCTTAGGCTCTTTTGACCTTCAGTATAAGAAAGATCCTAAATTACTCTTTTCAATCTCATTTTGGCCCTAATTTTCCTTCATTCCTCTTTCACTGTCTTTTGAAGTTTCAAGAGGCAAGATCTGCATTTAACCTGCTGTTCTTCCCTACCCTACAATATGCTTTATAAATCTTTGAGTCTCTCATACTGTGTTCGCTACTGTATAGAATAAAGTGGAAATTGAATTCTGCAGAGGTCATTACCAAGATTTATTGATCTGAAAGGATAACATTTTCTTAGTCAAAACTGAAGCTAGACATGAAGGGAAGAGACTAAACATATATGGTTCTGTGAGCTTTTTGTTGCTGAGGTGCCAGGACCTTATTTCCGTTTTGGAATAATCTATTCTCTTTCTTTTTTTGAGCTCACAGAAAATGTCCATATTTGTTTCCGTGTTGTAGTTCAAAGCCTCTCTTTTTAAATTTTACTAAGGACACTTCTCTGCAGGCTTTCCCTTAGGCCTGAACTGGGTTTGTTGTTCCTGAAATTTCTGCAGCAGATCTTTTTAATATCATGCCAGCTTGGAATTGAATTGCTCTTCACCTCTGGCATCTGTGACATGAAAAATATACATTTCTGTGTTCTGAAAATAAGACACAGTTAGTATTTTGACATTTAATGAGTCTAGACCTACCAGTTAGGCAGACTTAAATCTTTACAGTAGTGGGTTTTCAGCATGTCTTTTTAAAACTGTTTTTAATGCCTCCAACTGATGTAACTAAATATGCTTTAGAAGAGAGATTTTTTTTGTAGGACTTTTCCAGTCATATATTTTTCAAATAGGTTAATAGTTGCATGAAATGACTAAAATAGGTCTGTATATGTGACATCCCATTTGTGAAACATTTGATAGTATTTAAATCTTAATATGTGATTAATGTTTTAAATATCTAAACCTATTTGTATTACTAAATGTATATGTAAGCAATACTGTTATAGCAGAAAGGAGCAAACTATTATTTTTTTTTGCAGATAGTGGTAATCAATCCCCTCGTTTTTGATAAACAGATTGTCAAACTGCTATTTGAAACTTCTTAGAGAAACCATATTGATCATAACTGTAGTTTGCTCATATTTATAGCCAGCTAGAGCTTCAATGCCTGTCTGAGCTGTTCAAAAGCTTCTTTGCCTCTTCCATAATTTATTGAGTAAATGCTGTTTATCTATCTGCTTCTCTGATTTGTGCTCATCATGCCTTGTTACCAGTTTCCTATTCTAAATATCCTCTCCATTTTTCTTCTGAGACACATGGACATGTTGTTCCTCACAGGAAACTAATTTCTGGTATATGTAAACACCAGAAATCAGTGTCTTGGGTGTACTCCAGAGCCCCTTTGACTTTGAAAAGTCTTTATACAGTGGTCCATTCCCAAGGATCTGATAAGACTCCACATACAGGAGAACTACTGTGGCCATGCTGAGCCACACTGAAGTAATTACTTTGAGTAGCTCCACTTGCAAATTTATTTCATTTAATTCAGCTGGTTTCACTTATAAATCTAAAGTGGCATAAAATCTTTGTCACTACAAATCAAATTATTCCAATCTTAGAAGTGAAATGTTGTTTTGACTTTCTAAGTGTGGGAAAAGTTCTATTTTGTGGAAACCTTTTTAGTACGTGCTGGTTAGAGTAATGAATGAGTGGTAAGAGGATTCTGTGATTCATAAAACTAACCCATTTCTTTGTTAGATTAATTGCTTACACAAGAAAGCAACTGTCTTTTGCCTTCCAGCCATGTGTATGGAGACAGATTGATTCCTTTGCTAAACTCACTTCCTGCAATCTGCTGCTCCTTACAGATTCATACAGGTTGGTATCTCCTGCTATTTAATACATTTTAGTCTTGCTAAGTACTGACATTTTTGGAGCTGGAGTGTTACAGTATATGGTTTTGGTTTTGACAACATGGACTTTAATCCCCACCGTGCCAATTATGGCTCTTAAAGACACTTATGTCATCAAGGAGCTGGTTATTCAAGTTACACAAGTAATTTTTGTTTGCCACTTCAGCTGTGTTACTCTTTCATGTACATAGGTCTTTTACCTCTTCTCTAATAAGATCATATATAAGACCAGGTAATGGCCAAGGATGATTTTTCAAGCTGTTTCTCACAGAAAAGAGAAAGTGTCTGGTCCTTCAGTCCTCAAGGAAGATTACTACCCAAGTTCCTGAAGAGCTATCATCTGATTTACAAGGTGGACATTTCCTGCTATCACTTTTGTCCATTCTTAAATATCATACTACTAAAGAAATATTCTATTTTGTCCAATCAAAGGATCCTTTTAAGAATATTAACTTTTCCATTCTCATGATAGACTCTCCCCCACTACTGTCTCTTTAGAGTACTGCCTTTCTGAGTAGCATTGGAGCACTGCCTCTCTTTCTAAGGCAAACTGATCATCTTAGTATTTTGTCAGCTGGAACCTCACAGTTGAAAGCTTCTAATTTTTCTTCATATCAGACAAAGACTAATTCTCTTTTATCCCCATTGCTCTCTCTGCTCAGATGCATACAAACCCCCTCTCTGTCCAAGACTTGCTTTCTTCGCCAGGGTGCACATTGCCCACTCCAACCTAATGCAAAAGAATATTAAAACTATTTTGCTTATGGTCTGGCTGATGCTCCTCTGTTACATCATCTTGGAAAGACTTATCTGAGATGGAAATCAAAGGATAATGGGTCTGAATCTGAAGACCATATGTCTAAAAATTCAGGTTGGCTGCGTAAGCTTTAGTTCATCGTCCTCTGTTTTTTTTTTAAATAGAGATTAAATCTTTCAAATACATTCATAATTTTACAACTATTTGCATTGACAGTATGAAATACTAAAGCCATGTAAAACAGGCTTCCTAACAGCTGGTCTGAGTATTACTTTCTCCAAACCCAAGTGTAAAGGTGTCTTGATGGAATCATTAGAGTGCTGCAAGGCTTCAGAAAACAAATACACCACTTTGCCTTCTTTAGCACATGTGTACACATTCACACCTTGAAAGTTTCCCCCGTACTTCTCAACCTTTTTCATACATATATAGACTTCCCCTTCATGAACAGAAGGGTGTAGTTAGGCTTACCCACCTCATTTGTGATTGTCTGTGTTTGTAAACTCGTGGAAGTATAGGCAGGTAGTGAGGAAAGTTAAAGAAAATTCAGACTTTAAAAGGAACAGATTTACACTTTGATTAGGTTATCAAGCAACATTCAAGAATGACTCTCACCGTTTTAACAAATCTTGTAGGAGATACTTCATTCTACAGAGCATAAGCCAGAAAATCATTATGCTTGCTGGTATGCAGCTATACTATTTCCATGTTTCAGGAACTAACAGTAAAAAATCTATATTTCTTCCACATTCCAGCATATGCTTTGTGTAATATTAAGTTCTAACATTATCCTGATACACTTCTGCAGTACCACTTTTACACAATGATGTGTACCTTTTTTGCAAAATCTATTATTTTGCAATGTCTAATATCAAGAATGTTTAAAATATTTCTGTATTTGAATAAGAAATGATCATCATTTATAAGTTTTAGAAATTTGTAATAGAAATCAATATAGTGAAAGTCAAGTTATCTACAAAACTGTTTTTGAATGTTTTATGTATTTGTTTAAGCCTTACAAATTACACACATGGGGTCCACCAAATTTTAATCCTTTGCCTTTCTCCTTTTAGAATCCAAAGAAATCCTCAATTAAAAGAGAATTCAAATAAAATTTTAAATGTATTATGAGAGCTAAACATTGATTTCATATGGAGGCTAAAGATACAGAAGTTATTTGTTTAATTTGACACATTTTTTTCCTTATGTCTGTTGTATAGAAGTGAACTGTAACAAGATGATGTGAAGACTTTGAGGTCAATAACTGGCACATATAGAAGACGGGATTATTAAATTTCATTAATCCTTCATTAAACTGCATGTCTCAAAATTCCTCTTTTTCAAGATTTTAGATGTCAAATATTATACAACTTACATCAACTGCTGTTTATAAAGTTTTATATGGTACTTATAACTGAGTTGCTTGAAATTAATTTTGTATTACACCCAAATATGTTAAAATGCATACATGAATTTGCTTTTGATACTAAGAAGGGCTTATATTTTAGTGAACACAAGTTTTACAAAGGAATTTAATCTTGAGCATATATATTTATGGTACAGATGGAAGTGGTTTTAAAGTCAATGTACTATGCTTATTATTTATTTAAATTTTGTTAACACAGATTTCTTTGGACAATATTGGGTTTCTGGCATATTTTTGCCTTTGAATATCCTACCTTGTATTTTTCAGTTTCCTTTGTTAAGCATATGGGTACTGAATTTCTCATTGCTCTTTCAGCTCATTTTTTTCTGTTGCAAGGTGAAGATGAATTTTGTGGACTTAAAAGTAATTATGAAAAAATTATCTGTAGATGATTAAATAGGAGCAAAGTGCAGTGATGTCTTCACAGATAATGTCATGAAACATTAAAAGCTCAAAAGAACAGCAGCAAAAGAACTTCTCAGGAAGTTTGCATTTTGTTCTCAAACCATACTCCATTTTATGTAAGCTTCCAGAGATGTGTTACATCTTGACATTTTGAGGGTTTTTTTTGCACAACATTTTCATTTTTGTCATAAATCTCAGAATTCTGCTGTATGTTATCTATTCAATATAGACACATTACAATTAGAACTGAAAAAGCATAATATGAGGAGTGTAGGTTAAACAATGAAAAAGAATTCCAACTCCTTGACCCTTGCTGAGAGAGAAAATATTCAGCATATTGATAACTTATACGTATGTCCATAAGTGTATGAAGAATATTTACAAATGAGGGAAAGCTGAGGGGATAAGAGAAAGTGAAGTGGATCTGAAAAACATAAGTTTTGTTTCACTCTTATGAGAAAGGACAGAGATGGAATTGCTGTATAAATTTCTCTCTTAAAGGTTTATTTTCTTTTAAAACACTGTTGTTTAAGAGGTATAGAACCAAGGTCTTTAGTCTAAAAATAATAGGTTTTGACTCTCTAACTGTCATGTACTTCCAGAAGAGAAGCTGGCATTTCCCTGAATGAGTGCTAGAACAGAATTCAGAAAACTTAAGGAAAAAAAATCTCCTTACAGCCAGAACTCAAAGTATGTGGAAAAAAAAGGAGGGTGAAAATATATTTTCTTATGGCAAAATTTGTTTTATATAAAAGTTGACAGGCTGAGAAATTAATAGCGGCAGTTGAAACCGAGAGAAACAAATCAGGGCTAATGACAGACTTGTTGAAATTATGTCTGGTTACTTTGAACACCTCTAAAATTAGCATATGGAGCCTTTTCAATTTAGGCCAGTTCTACTGAAACAACTTGTTTACTCCTGAGGTTCCTACTTAAAAGTGCACTGAAATTAAGACTACTTGCAAATTTCTGCTTTCTTCTTTTAATTTGCTTGAATAAAGTGTATCTTTTCTGCCTAGGCTTATGTTAAAACAGCTTTTGTAAAATGTAATATCCTCACTCAGACATTCTTGAAAATTATCATAAAGAAAATATGTCTGTGAGGAAATTTAAATGAAAGATACAATGAAGGCTCCTAGGACTTCCTATACGGAGTTTATAATTTATATGAGGGTTGGAAAAAAAGTAAATTCCATACATAACTGTAGACTGTTACCAGTTACAACTGGAAATTTCAGTAACAGTTGTAATACACAAATATATTAAATATGTAAGGGTGAAAAATTAATTTCTTTCCTCATAAGTAATTTTTCTTTAAGTCAAAATTGTTTTGTAATAAGCTTATTGGAACTCCTTATTTACAGCATCTCATAGCTCCAGAAAAGTCTGCTAGAGGGCATAAAAAACTCTGAAGGAAATACTGTTTTATGATAAACCCTAGGACTGCAAAACAAGATACTGAGGAACAAAAAAGAAACTACTGCATTTCTATCACTAACAAAAATTCAACTGGATACACAAAACAGAGAAAATTTGTGTATGTGCTTGATGAAATTATATTATTGTTGTCTGGGTGAGCATTTACTAAATACTGAGCTACAAGGTCAATGTCTTGGAAAATAATTAGCATCTATGAGTTGTATCATATGCACAGTACTTGGATACTTACAGTATTAGTTATCCAAGCATTAGACAAATGCTTCAACTGCGTAAAGACATTAGTGCTCTCAACTTGTGCCTCATTGGGATTAGGAGCAGAGAAAGGCCATATTAACTGTATTGCATATGGCTTCTCCACCTTCTGTCCTGCCACTTTAGAAGTAAGATTAAACCAATTGCCTTCTCCATGTACTGCAACTGTGTGAGTAGCAAGAGTGCAATAAAGATACATAGCTATAAAAATTGGCAAAATAGGTTGCTACTATGGCTTATCACATGTTTAGAACATTAAAATGAATGTCATTTACGGCTTTGGAATTTCTCTTTGAAATTCACTAATTAAAAAACTTCTGAAAGTTTAATCTCTTGCTTGATTTTGTAACAGCCAAGAGTAGTTTCTGGAATGGAAGGTTATGTTAATAATGTCCTAACTCTGACCCATGCAGATTTGTAGTGCCTGTGGGCTTGATGGATGTGTTTGGAAGCCTAGAAGTGCTTGCAATAACTGAGTACTTCTGTACCATCTTAGATTTCATTTTCTTTGTTTATCCTTTAAAATATTATAAACATGCATATACATGGATATTCAAAACTGCACCCCAAGGATTTAAAATTCAGACAATGTCTGGGGACTGGTTCCTCATACAGAATTAACTGCAGCAGCCCAATTGCTTATAAAAACGACCCTTAAATTCCATTCTGGTCCAATCTTACAAAATGATCTCACATCCTTCCCCAGATGACTAGTTAAGCAGAATATGCATATACATGCATATACTGAAAAAAATAGTGAAGTAATGTAGGCAGGATTACATCATGTCTATGGCTAACAGGAGCCAGAGCTCTAGGTTTTCTCTGCAGTTTGTGGCAAGAAGCTGCAGGCCAAAAGATCAAGACAAATATTTGGAACAGAACATGCAAGGGAAAGGTCTAAGAGAAGAGATGGGCAGTTTGAAAAGGTCTTGAAAGAGTTCTCTATGAAAGGCACACTGCTGTGAACACTCATCTCTCAGTTTGGAGAAGAAACAAATTGGTAACCTTGATATCTGTGGGATTTGAGGCAAGTAGCAGTAGTAGAACAAACATGATTCAGCTCTGTCTTTTCCACAGTAACTTCATTGTCAAACATGGCACAAAACTCTTGCCTTTTTTGCCTTTTTTTTTCATTTTAATGTAATGTAATACTAATATTTCTGATGCATCACAAATCAATCCCAGTTTCCTTTGTAAAGTTTATATCATTCCTTCCTCAGCAATGCATATTACTCCAAATGCCACCAAGAGTATGAGAAGCTCAACTGTTTTGGATCAGCTGAAATCAAAATGCTAAGCAGTAGCGAAACTAGTATTTGTAGTCAAGTCTGCTTCCAAAAAAATCTTCTTAGTGAGACTTTCTTTATTCGAGTGGAACACAGATCTGCTGTCAGAGTTGTCATGGAGTTCTTCAAAATAGGTCTTGGAGGTCAGGACATATCTCTCAGACAAAGCATGGTAAGCATCCTGCGCAGCTTGTTTCTCTAGTCTCAGAAAGAGCTAATGGTGCAATTCATTTGCAGTTGAAGTCTTAGAGGATTTTCTCTATTTAAAATTGTATTTCCAGAATCAAAGTATTTTATTGGCCTTTTCTATACAGGGATGGAGTGGCAATTGTAGCAATGTAAAATGATTTTTTTATTTCTTATTGAAAGTTATTGAAAATAACTTTTCAGACTTTCACTTGAAGAAAATGTTGCACAACCCTGTCTTTTTATGGATTTTTTTTTAAATTTCTGATTTCTTTGGATTTTTATTATTTCTTAGAAATTTCTCTCACATTGTGCCAAATCAGTATACACAAGGGGAGACCTGCTAAATTCAGCCCTTACCACTTGCATTACATACTGTCTTTTGCAATAGTCAAGGAATGTACAATTTGATACTAATTTAATAATTTGCTTAGCACGTTTTCACCTGTTTATCATTTCTCCATTTAATCTTATGCTTCAGATATTACTTTTCAACTTAAACATACCATTCTAATTGCAAATCGAAGGCCAATACAATGCATGCAGTTTCATACACAATTTCACGTGACCTTTGACAAACAGTAAAATGATATGTGTCCAGAGTTCAAGAACTAAAAATGTAATAAAAAGAAAGGAAAATGAACATTATTTTTTCTTGGAATATGTCAGCAGGGCAGAGGTTTCCTGTTATTTTTAAAAATTATGAAGATATTACTGTAGAACTGTTTAATATATCAAACACAACTACCATTTTCATCATTTTCTTCATACAATTCATTCATAAATCCCAAATGCTGATTCTCATTATTACCAAAAATCCTATCCCACAATTTCTCTGATTCTAATTCTAATTAATGGGTTTGAAAAACTGTCTGCAGCTATATTACTCTCATAATATATATTTGGTATATTTTGTATGTGCCTCCTAATAGGCATCATCTTGCAGAAACACTCACTGAACATTTAAAAAGAAAGAGCTTGCTTCAAAAGAAAGCTTTTTATGCAAACTTGACCAATGCAATTTTGTAATTTTGATTGGTGATGGTATTTTCTGTTTTGGTCTTTTTTTTTTTTTAATATTTTTATTTTGGCAGTCCTCATAGAATGAACACAGAATTGTGATAACAATTAAATTGTCTTGGCTGAATTTGCTCCTACGAGCTCCATATTACCTGATCCCTTTTTCTAGGTGCTTTCAAAATGACAGATATCCCATGTATCCCATTTCCATGAATGGAATTTAAGAAGTTGTGGCTGCTGAATTTTCTTCATCTACTTATTCAATACCAAGACTTATTTTCAGTTTTCCAGTCTTTCAATACTTCATCATATAATCATATAATCATGTAATTTAACGTTTGGAATGGACCTTACAGATCATCTAGTCCCAACCCTTCCTGACATGAGCAGGGACACCTCTCAGGTTGCACAAGGCTTCATCTAGCCTGGTCTTGGACACCACCAGGGTCGGAGCAGCCACCACGTCCCTGGGCAGACTGTTCCAGTGTCTCACCAACCTTATAGTAAAAAATGTTTTTCTAATATCTAACCTAAACTTCCCCTCCTTCAGTTTGAATCCATTACCCCTTGTCCTATCATTGCAGTTCCTAACAAAGAGTCCCTCCCCAACTCCCTTGTACGCCCTTCAGATATTGAAAAGTTGCTATGAGGTCTCCATGCAGTCTTCTCTTCTCCAGGCTGAACAGCCCCAACCTCCTCAGTCTGTCTTCATAGCGAAGGTGTTCCAGTCCTGTTATCAACTTTGTGGCCTCCTCTGGACTTGCTCCAACAGTTCCATGTCCTTCTTACGCTGAGGACAGCAGAACTGCATGCAGTATTCCAGGTGGGGTCTCACGAGAACAGAGTAGAGGGGAAGAGTCACCTCTTTTGACTTGCTGGCCACATTCCTTTTGATGCAGCCCAGGGTTCTATTTGCTTTCTGGGCTGCTAGTGCACACTGCTGGCTCATGGTGAGCTTCTCATCCACTGCCACTCCCAGGTCTTTCTCCTCACTGCTGGTTTCAATTACTTCCCCACCCAACCTGTAGCTGTGCCTGGGATTGTCACGGCCCAGATGTAGGACCTTGCACTTCATTTTGTTGAATTTCATGAGGTTTGCATTGTTCCACCTCTCAAGCCTGTCAAGGTCCCTCTGGATGGCACATCCCTTCCCTCCAGCATGTCGACTGCCCCACACAGCTTGGTGTCATCAGTGAACTTGCTGAGGGTGAACTCAATCCCACTGCTCATGTCGCTGACACTTTAATCATTAACAAATTTTCAGCATCTCATTCATGTGATTACCACTGCTAAACCTGTGCATCTTTAAGTAGCCACAGATGTAGTTTATCAGGCCCAGACAACTTAAATTCTTTAGGTACTTATCAAATTTATTCTCTTTATTTTGAGCTGTTTTTTCCTGTATTATTTTTATGACTCTTTAGCCACCTAGGCAAAACAAACACACAAGCAAACAAAAATAAAACAAACCCCAAACCCACCAAGCTTCTAGTTCATTAGTGTATACAGAAATCAAGTTTGGAAGGTAGAGTGATATCAGAGAGAAAGGCAAAAGCAATGATGCAGACAACAAAGAGGGTGAAATGGAAGGCTGTTGTGAATAAAAAAAGGACATGTTTGGAATGAAGTCTCAGCCCCAGGTTTCAAGAATTCAGTTAAACTCCATCTTTTCCTTATTACTGATAATTTCACTGTTGGGAAGGAAAAACATCCAGCTCCAATTTAAATGATATCTCTTACAGCAAATAATTTTGAATCATGAATCAATGTGACAATATAATAAACTATCACACATATACATTCAGAACAAATGTATTTGTTATGTGCTTTCAGAGACAGATGTTTTGATTTCTTGGAATAGATTCTGTGTTGGTTCCTTACACATTTGGGATACACAAAATTAAAAAATATGTGTGTTACACCTGCAAAGTGGTGGTGCTCTATTTCATTGTATGTTCACTAGGAAGCAAAGGAACAAGATCACCCAGGCAAAAAAATCTAGGAACAGAGCTAATCCCCATCTCTACCATATCCTTTTCTGGTTCAGCATTTATCAGGATAATTAATCTACCTATCTACTACATTTTTTCTCCTTCATGCTATGGACTACCTTCAAACATCTTGCTATAATGTGTAGGAAGAAAAACTGTTTTAGCAGTGAAAGAGAAGAGGATGGGGAGGAATTCAATCCGTCCAACATATGCTGGGATTTTTCAGGCTGCCAGTACTGAAATGTCCTAGGGATTTTTAAAAATTTTAGATGACAATTTCTTAACTTAGAGAATCTTTCATCATACACAGAAGAATTCTGTTTTATACCTCACTTTGACAGATAAAAAGGACCTGATCACAGACCAAAAAATTGGTGTCTTCTTAGGTGCAAATGATTACAACTTGATTTTATTACAGTATGCAAACAGAATAAAAGATATAACCAGAGATATACACTTGGTGCTTAAAAGAACCAGTTTAACAGAGGAAAAAACAATTATTAGGCAAACCAATTGGGAGACAGAACTCAATGGGAAAAGGCTAAATAGCTATTGCAAAGTATTTAATAATTTTTAACTAGATGTCTAAAATGCTATCAGCAAATATTCAGCCTGGTCAAAACTCAAAGCACACAGCAAGCTAGCTTAGAGGATAGATGATGGAAGCTATAAAAATGTGGCAATCCCACAAACAATAAATTATGAAAAAAATTGAGAGCAATTAATATTAATTAGATCAATTTTATCACTAGAAAATTATTTGGAAATAGAAGGGCACAAATATTTTGTAAAACTGGCCTTTTATTTTCCTAAGTTTTATAAGCTTGATTTATAAAAATCAGCATACTGAGAGCTGATATGGGTATTGATGAGTGAAGGCTTGTGAGCTCTCCTTCACTTATTCACAGCTGATTGAACACACTTCTATGCTTTTAGTCCAACTGCAGAAGCTACACAGTTTTGTAATATCCTACCCTGATTTTCTCAAAACAGAAATTAGGTATCATGGTGGATAATAATAGACTGATCATTCACATGACATAGTGACTAAAACAAGCCCATGCAATTCTTAGATCTATAAACAGTGAATTTGAAATCACTGAATCACAGAAGGTGTAAGGTTGAAAGGGACCACAGTGGGTCATCTGGTCCAACCTCCCAACTCAAGCAGGGTCATCCTAGAGCACATTGCACAGGATTGCATCCAGACCATTCTTGAATATCTCCAGTGAGGGAGATTCCATGACCTCTCTGGGCAATCTCTTCCAGTGCAGTCACCTGCACAGTAAAGGTCTTCCTCATATTCAGGAGGAATTTCCTGTTCATCAAATTTTGCCCATTTCCTCTTGTCCTATTGCTTGGTACCACCGAGAAGAGCCTGACTTTATCTTCTTGACACTCTCCCTTCACATACTTGTATACATTGATGAGGTCCCCTCTCAGCCGTTTCCTCTCGAGGTGCTGAATAGGCCCAACTTTCTCAGCCTGTCCCAGGAAGAGAGGTGTTTCAGTCTCTTAATCATCTTTGTTGTCCTCTGCTGGATTCAGCTGGTTGTCCACTCATACGTCCACTATCATTTGTGAGGAGTGGCAATACCTCAGAGGGCTGTGCTGCCCTTCTGAAGTGTCTCAACAGGTTGGAGAGATGGGCAAAGTGGAACCGTCTGAAATTCGACAAAGGCAAATGCAGGGTCCTGCTGCTGGGAAAGAATAGCCCCGTGCACCAACATAGGCTGGGGGCTGTCCTAATGGAAAGCAGCTCTGTGGAGAAGACCTGGGGGTCCTGGTAAACAACAAGCTTTCCATGAGCCAGTAGTGTGTCCTTGGGGCCAAGAAGACCAATGGTATCCTGGGGTGCATTAGGAAGAACAATGCCAGCAAATTGAGGGAGGTGATCCTACCACTCTACTCAGCCCTAGTGATATCACATCTGGAGTGCCATGTCCAGTTCTGGGCTCCTCAGGACAAGAGAGACATGGAACCCCTGGACTGGGTCCAGTGGAAGACAACTAAGGTAATTAAGGGACTAGAGCATCTCTCTTATGAGGACAGGCTGAGGAAGGTGGACATGTTCAGCCTCAAGAAGAGATAGCTGAGAGGGGACCTCATCCATGTATACAAGTATCTGAAGGGAGGGTGTCAAAGGGAAGGAGGCAGGCTCTTGTCAGTGGTGCCAAACAATAGGACAAGAGGTAATGTACAGGAAATTCCACCTGAATATAAGGAAGAACTTTACTGTGCGGGTGCCAAGCAATAGGACCAGATGTCCCTTTCAACTTTACCCATTCTGTGATTCTATGATTCTGTGACTACTACAACCCTGAACCTACTGCTTGTATCCATAACAGAAGAATAATGTTGATAAACTGGAAAGCCTTCAGAGAGAGTTGAGTCATGCCATGAAAATGATTTAAAGATGGGAAATTATTCTTTCTGCTGAAAGACTCAGAAATCTATTTGGCTTATCAATGAAAAAATTTAGGAGATGAAGTGAGCTAAGCCTGGTCTCATCCACATGAGATATGAAAACACAATAGAAGATTGGTCCTCGTTCAAGTGGAGAAAGAATAAGATCCATTTCTTGATAGTAAAATAAGACAGAATCAGACTTGAAATTATGTAGAAACTGTTACTACTGCAGTAACTTTTCAGTTCTGCAGTAGATTTGGGGGCATGTCTTTCTAAATGTCTTAAAAAATTCATTCAATGTGGTTGTCTGGCTGTACTGTGTAAATGATAAGGCTAATTGATCACAGGATCCTGCCTTTCACTTCATTTGCTCGCAAACACCTAAAAGGGAAATGACCTATGCTGTGAATGGTAAATCTCTAACACCTTGAAGAATTTACCACCTTGAAAGGATGCTCTTATCTTCCATGACTTCACCAGAAAGCAGTACAGATCTTGAAGACATCTGCTGGTTTGACAGTGTAATAAATTACTGTCCATCTGCTTCTTTCTGTCTTGCAGAGAGAAAATGAGGGGGGAAAAAGGTCCTTAAAAACTCTGCCTCAGGTCTAGTTTTCTGATGTGGTTCCTCTAGACTATACCTGGAGCGTCCCAGATATGTTGCAGGTTATCTTGAATGAAGAGTGATACCACAGAAAAATGTGGCGTTATAATACCTGTGGCACAACAGGCTCATGATGATGCTTATTTCTGTCATCAGTGGATCTAGGTTCTGAGAAATACAGTTATACAGTTCCTCTTCAGGGACACCTGCCATAGTAAGGTGACTAATATCAGAGCAGAGAAATAAGTCCACCACAAAGTATCCTGTGAAGAAAAAAATCTGAAGAAGATAAAAAGGTCCATAGTGCCTGAGCTACCTGAGTACTGTAGGTTGGAAGAGGAAACACAGCAGGAAACATTTATATCCAGGACAAAAATGGCGGCAGGCTGTAAAGGAAAAACATCCTTTCTTGGAGCTGTTTGAAAAGAGGAAGTTTTGCAAGGTGTATCTGAAGGAGCTGCAGAAATAAAACATCTAGGCTGAATGAAATTGCTATACCACAGTCTCTTTCTGAACATCTTTTGTGTAAGGGTTCAGAAAGGTGGTATGAGAAGCAAGTCAAATCTAAGGTAAACTACTGACATCAGTGCAAGAAGCTGATAGGGAAAAATGAAAGAGGAACAGAAGTTCAATAGAACACCCACTACCAAATGCACCACTTGGATGTTTTTGGTGTTGATTTTTTTTCTAGTGTCCCAAAGACAGAGTAAGAAAAAGTGTTATGAGAAGGCAGGTTTGACTATATAGAAAAGGGGGGCTTAAACTTTTGTTTTAATGTCAGCTACAGAACTCTTGTCCCTATATATATTTTCTCAAACCGTGTTTCCAGATACAGATTACCAATGCAGACAATACCTTTATAATAGACATATTAATATGAGAACACGCATCGATCTCTAATTTGAAATTGTCATAGAAAGCTATTATTATTTTGGAACTAGGGGTCAATACTCAAATATTTTAAAGAGTTTCAGTTTCTGGTTAGTATATTTTCTACACTACTACTGTCATAGATAATGGTACTTAGAAAGACAAATTTTCCTTTTTCATCTTCTGCTGATGAGCAAGTCTTGCAGGAAGACCTCTGAATGTGCTCAACTGAAAAACAGTGCGAACTACTACCATGGCAAGAGTTCTGAAGTCACAGTATCACAGTGCTGTTCCTTGAATGACTTGCCTGAGAGAGATCCAAAATATACTAACACGGGCAGTGGGCTGCACTAAGCTGGCTCCATGCTTTTTCATTGCCTTGTTAGCTCAGGCGTAGCTGGTTTGGCTTCTTCCATGTGACATCACAATGGACTATTCGGGAAAGAATTGCATCACCACAAGCAGTATGGTCTGGTTTAGTATTTAATTACAAATATATAAATAATAGTCATCGAATGAAGGCACTCCTTTGTATACATATATAGATTGTTTCCAAAATATTAGAATGTAGCACTATGCTTGGAAAGAATTATCAAAGCATCTTTCCTTTTCACATATCTGGTTAAGTTGAATCAAGCTTTGTATACAGCACTGGGAAAGCACAGGCAATTTACAGAGTCAGAGACAGCTTCAGTCCAGATGTGAAGAGACATACAATGGCACCTAATGTCATTGAGATCATACAAGTGCTATGAGGAGAGGCTGAGGGAGCTGGGGTTGTTCAGCCTGGAGAAGAGGAGGCTCAGGGGTGACCTTACTGCCCTATACAACTACCTGAAAGGAGGTTGTAGTCAGGTGGTGTTTGATCTCTTCTCTCAGGCAACTAGCAGTAGGACAAGAGGGCATAGACTCAAGCTCTGCCAGGGGATGTTTAGGTTGGATATTAGGAAGAGATTGTTTATCAAAAGAGTAATCAGACATTGGAATGGACTGCCCTGGGAGGTGGTGGATTCACCGTCCCTCGAGGTTTTCAAGATGAGACTGGATGTGGCACTTCGTGTCATGGCCTAGTAACAATGGTAAGGTAGGACTTGATGGTCTTTGAGGTCTTTTTAAACCCAGTTGATTTTATGATTCTCTGATTCTATGACACATGCCAGATAGGGCAGCATCAGTGGAGCCTTATTCAGTCATCCTCTAGAAATCAACTCCTGATTTGAAGACTTTTAACTTCATTTTCTGCTGTCTTGGACCTTCCGTGGCCTTTTTGAATCACAGTAGTCTGTTGCAAAATCGTATCAGACCAGAGTAGTAGGTTTTAACTGTTACATTTCAATTCACAGTGGAGTGATTCAAATTGTGCTGGGCAATAGGGAGGTAAGCTTTCAATAAGCAGCAAGTTTCACTGCTGGAAGAGACTGCTTATTGGGCTGAGCTCCTCTACATTGCATCCTTTCTGCTTCACCATCTTCTTCCAGTCTTCCTGGGTGGTGGCATGTCTTACCATTGCCTAAAGGTTTATTAAATATACACTAAGCATGGAAAGGACTGTAGCTGTGACTGAGATACACTGCATAGAGAAGAAAGAAGCAGGAAGATTTCTGCTAATTTAATGAGAGACAGCATAGTTTTCAAGGACTTCAGCTTTAAGGAGATATGATGGCATTGATTGTCCCACCATTCTGGCATATCTTTTTTCAGCCAAAGCAAGTTGCACATAATTTGTCCTCTGAACAGTAAGACATCTGTTTTTCCAGCCTTAGGCCTAGCAAGAGGAAATGCTAAGCTAACTAGAACCTGGCTATTTGTATTGAATTAGTACAGTCATTAGGACTTTAACTATTTTTATTTGGTGACAGTTTGCTACCGATACCACCTTTGGGACAAGCACCTCTCTCTTTCATGTTGCTTTTCTTATCACTGACAGGAGAAAATGACTGATTGGTTTTGGCCTTTGCTTGAAACTCCTTTTCGTGACTTTCTTGAGTGCATATCCTGTAGCAAATAGATATTCCTAGTATGCACCAGCCTTCATTTGCTAGTCTGAACAAGTGCTGACAGATGAGGGAGCTGACAGTCTGCCCTACTGTTGAAGCTGGAAGATATAGTTACATGTGAATTTGCTGGCTTTTTAGACCTGAATAACTGCAATTGTGTATAAGGGTCACCTCTGGGCTCAGTTATCATTCCAAAGGAAAAATGGAGACTTTAAAAAAAAAAAAAAGTCATACATTTTTGGCCTTCTGCTAAGTGATGCCCAAGGAATGCATGGCCTTGGAAAGTCACAAAGTGCCACAGAAAAAAAAATTGAACTAATGCTATTAAGATGACAAGGTATATGTTAGGTATAACTATTATCCAAATTAAAGCACTGGTATTTTTTCCAATAACAGTGGCTCTAAAATCAGCCTCTCCCTTCCTCTGTCTGCTTACCTGTCTACCCCAAAGATTTTTGCACTATAATGTCCAATTATATGTGTTGCTGTCAACTTGTCCATTAGGAGTCTGCTCCTCCATTGTCTTCAGCCGTACTAATCTTGCAGTGTTCTGTTCTGGCAAATATAAGGCACTCGTGTCAGTTTATAATGCCACATCACTGTTAGCTCTTGAGAATTTTGTGATAGTAGTTTGCCATAACAGCATAAATAAGCACAGAGGACAAACACAGAACTGCTCTGCATTCCATAGCTGTGTTTTCAGGTATATGATGTTTGAGCAATCTTTGTTTGGAGTTAAAACTTTTTCTTCTCCCTATATCTGCTTAAAATCAAAATTTCAAAGCCTTGGTAAGCAACTTGTAAATTAAAGGAAACATGTTAACCAAAGTATCTCCCTGCTGACTCTAAGCTTCTTGTCAGGATGAATTTGAAGAGTAGTGGAAAAAATATTTTGTATTTGCTCTGACTTCCCTTAACTTCACAGCAAGATGCAGTAGACTCTAGGTGTTCACTGAATGGTGACCACATGCACCTCTTCAATTTAATTAATCTCCTAAAGTATTTGACATTCAACTTTCTTTCTCTTTCTGTGTTGCAACTATTGCTAATTATTAGCTCAGCATATTATTTCTTCTAGTGGAATGGATTCCCATTCTACTGGAGGTACTCTATCAGAGGTGGTTTGTTGCAGCATTTTCTGAAAGCTTTTTCAAATCCTTGAAAGATGTTGTTTCCGGTGCAGAAAATAGTCATATGCATCTAATAATCTGTGCAGGATGATATCTATTATATCAGCATGCACACAAAAAAAGTGGTTTATTTTAGCCTTTTTAAAGATTTATACCCAACTACTTCTACTGTACAGAGTTTATCTATTCAAATCTACTTTGGCTTCTGCTTTGACATAGTCACATGGAATGATCTTATTAGCATTATGTTAAGGGCTCTTAGCAAAAGGAAAGCAAGCTGCTGCCCCTGATTCTTGTTTATTATTGACATACATAGTCAGCGAGAAACGTTTTACTCAAGAAAATCATTTCTGTTTTGCTTTTAATGATGAACATAAGTCTTTTTCATCCTATAAAATTCTAATGTGACTGAAGAACTGATAAAAAGATCACAGGAAGGAAAGTTGAAAGGTAGGGGATTTATAGACATACTCTTTAAAACTGTTTTGCTTTTATTTCTTGTTAAAACCCATCTAGCACAACACCTAATTAACATTCTGGATAAAACACAGCATTATTAAGGCTTCACTACACTCATAGACACCTTTCAATTAAGGTGCTTGAGTTCAGACAAAACATGCTTTCCAATCTTCAGAAAAAGCTTTTAAGAAAACCAGTTGAGTCTTGACAAATTTATGTTAAGTAAATGGAGAGAGACCTTTGGAAGTTTGCTTGTGCCCTTAAAAAAAATAAAAATAAAAAATGAAGGAGAAACAAAACCACCTCAGAGATATACAGAAACAGCTTCCAGGCCTTTTGTAAAAACAATCAAGAACTCTGGAGATACCCAATTTTCAAAATTCACAGGCCAATCTCCAATGTTTGCTACCTTTTTTAGAAATTGTGATTTTCAGAGACTAGTGTTTTTACTGGACTTTCCTCACTCTAGATAGCTTTGTAGTGAATTTGAACAACTTAACATTTTTATGGAGTAGCTAAGTAGATCTGGCTTAAGACTGGAAAAAATCGGTGCCTGTCAAGCCAATGGAACAAACTGCTGTTTTGGAATCAAGTCTTTGATTCCCAAAGTTTATGCATCCTGGGTTTTTTGTCATCAACTGGTTGACATACCTTTCTTGTGCTGCTCTGCCAGAATAATGACATTGTGTTATGAATGCATTGTAAAATAAATTTCAGTAACATGTAAGCAAAATTAAAATGGAATCATAGTGAAATTTTATGTTTCTTCCGGTGGGACACTTAAAATATTAATCAAATTCAATGCAAAAAAATAACAATTTCTGAGGACTTAATTTTCTGTCTTTTCTAGCTTTTGTCCAAGATAAACTTTCTTTCCCCTTCTGCTGTTTTGTTTTCTTTTTTTTTTACTTAAACTGTCTTTCTTTCTAAGCACTACTTATGGTTTCAAAAAAGTGGAAGTAATCTAGAGTTCACTTGCAGATCAACTACCATAAGCTCGTGTTTTCAAGTATCCTGAAAGTTTATTAATGCTTTCCAACTCATTTCCTACTTCCCTGCCAAAAGCAGTCTTCAGTGGACTGTAAAGATTTTTAAATAATAGACATCTGATCTAAGTTTCTTGTAATTTTTCTTTTCAAGAGATCACATACTTTCAGAAATCTGGTAAATTTTTATTGTTGTATAAAAATCCGCTATTCAGACTGGGTGCTAAGAGTTGTGAACTTATTAGCTTTGTAACATCTGTTAAAAAATTCATTTCCTCATTCTGAGAGATTCAGCTTTGCTTTAATACAAATATTCATATGATGTTTAAGTCAGCAGAAGAAAAAATTGCTGAACCTTCCGCTCACAAATAACAGTATCTGATATCAAAATGGTCATGACCTTTTTTAAAAAAAGGACTCTTTTGAAGTACAATGCAGGACTGTAAAAAATTGTCATTTGTATGTATTTTATGGGCTTGACAGCAGCATTTGCATCTCCAAATAAAGGATCTCTTTGATCTTGTATGACTTTCAAAAAAGAGGCAGACCATCTATTTGTGATCAAAGATCTCATGGATGAGGTGCAAGCTTATACTCCCCCAAATATGTACTGGACACACTCTTAAACTGAGGGCTCAGCACAAGTTCCCCCCTCATCCTGTAACCAAATTATGATCTCACAGAAGACTGGCATCAGGAATAACAAATGCAGAGGGAGCCTTCTGAACACAAGTCAGTCTTTAGCATCTCATAATGGCTTGGGCTCTTCGCTCTGTCACACTTACACAGAATTTTTTTATGCTTTTGGGGTTTGTGACAATTTGTAGGATACCTAGGCTACAAAACAACATTAAACTCAATGTCAGTGGCAGTGTTAATATCTATAAACTGGCCTAGCCGAGAAGCTTATAACAGGGTTAGACATTTCTACAATCAACAATCTTTTCTATGCTTTTGATTAAAATTTAATAAAAATGTTTCAGTGAGGTGAAGACTTGTGCATAGCAGGTGAGGAAAGATCAACATTTACTCAGTCCAAATCTAATCCAGCCACCTTTTCCTCTTCTCATATTCCCCATTCATACAGAAGGGCCAGAGCACCCCATCTATTCCTGAAACAAAACAGGCAGCATGACATGGTCTCTTATTCAGGAAAGAGGATTAAAAAAAAAAAAACCCTTCTATTTGGACCTGAGGGATCTAAAACTCTATCTGCATCCCTCTAGCAGTCACAGCTCACCTATTTAAGCCAGAGGTTTTACTTTGACTGCAAGGATATAAAATTCCAGTGGGGTCACAGTGAGTCCTATTCAGAAAATCACCACTGTAAAATATAAGAAGGCAGAATTCAGTGATGATCAACTCACAGCCAAAATAAACCAACAAACTCAACATTGCAAAGTCCCAGTGTGACTGTGGAGTTCAGGCTATGCAAACTGTTTAGACCAGACAAAATCTGCAACTCTGTCTCAAGGTACTCCTTACTGATTAGGAAATGGTGCTGTTGAAATTATCACATTAACATTTTACAGGAATACAACGGAAGGACAAGAAAAGAGAGAAAGAAAGGGAAGCTGTGGGCAGATTTCTTCACCATGCAATGCTTTTCAGTCTGAAAGTATTTCGTGGTACCCAGAATCAGGACTGTATCTTGATGGGCCAAAGTCTTTGTGACTGATTAAGCAATAAAGTAGAAGTTAATAAAGCATGTGGTTTAAGTACTGATTCTATGTTGTAATTTTAGATTGGATTAAGTAATACATTGTAAACATCTTTGTTGATGCAGACTGCTAAATATACCTGGTTGGTAAGGCAAAATACAGCTGCCCTACTTTCCCATGAGACATTTGAAAGGCCAGAATTTCAGCAATGAAACACTGGCCTTCAAAAGTCTTCCGTCATAAACATATAAAGCAGTCCAGCATGGAAGGTCAATCATCAATCACTGTTACACTGTGCTTCCTGTGTAGCACAAGCAACTTCATAGCACAAGCCATTTTGTATTGCATCCAAATTCATTCCGACATTGGGTTTGTGGGTTTCATCACTACAGAAATACGTGCCTTTAGTCAACATGTGCTGTGATGAATCACAGAATCATTTAGGCTGCAAAAGACCCTTAGGATCCCCAAATCCAATTGTTAACCCATCACTGCCAAGTTCACCACTAAAACGTATCCCTCAGTACCACATATACATGTTTTAACCTTTGAGAATGGTGACTCAACTGCTTCCCTGGGCTGTCTGTTCCCATGCTTGACAACCACTTTGGTGAAGAAATTCCCTGAGTAGGCTGAATTCTGGCAGAGAATGTGTTTGAAACCACAATTTCTTTACCATTCCTTCAGTAATTATTTTTATTAAGCTTGAATTTGAGATTTTGATACCTTTTTTAGGAAGAAGACTTATTTTTATATATTTTTTATTACTAGTATTCTGTCTACATAAAAGGAAACAGTGAGAAATACCTGTTGAAGAAATATTTCTTTAAAAAATACATTTTTCTTGATCTATGATAGTGAAAGCAGATTTTTGTATGACTATGTAGGCTTTTCTATCCAATAGACAAAACCAGAATAGTTTAAACAAAATTAGTACAAAACTGGGATTTTGGGGTTGCTAGTGTAAACACGCAAAATTAGATAGAAAAAATAAACTAGTGCGTGGAAGAAATGGAAACTCAATGCTGACCAACCCTACAATATAAGTGAAATATAGTTTATTTTAAAACTGAAAATACACATAAATATCTGATAAAAGGACATTTTCAAATACCAATAAAATTATAACTAGACCAATTGCTACACAAAAATCTGGTGACTCTTGAAATTCAGTATAACATACAAACCTTGAGTTTGCCAAATACCTTCTTTATTTCCAATTTTTTTCTTGCCAGCTTAGTTAAATAATTAATTTTAATATTACATTATAACTGTGTGGAGTTAAATTTTAATTTTCATATCACAGAAAGGTGAGTTGGATTTAAGCCTGAAGATCTGTTTGCCATTCAGATGAATCTTTTTTTAAAGGACAATTTGCTCAATAGTAGATCTTGACTGATAACGAACAAATACACTGGTCCAAAACACTTTGAGAAGCTTACCCCCACAACTTTTCCAGTGAAGTAAGGATGTACATTTGTCACAATATACATCATTGATAAGTATTTGGCCAATCATAGAAATTTTTCTTAACGAACTTCCACTCATATTTTCAAAATGGTCTGTTTCTCTTGTCATCAACTCCTAGTAAATCTTTAATGTTTTCTACTAATTATGGAAACTATTGAAATGGGAAGAATAAATCACTCAAACAAGTTTATGCCATATTTTTTTCATAATGGATAAAATGAATGAAATGCAAACTTCTTTAAAAAAAACTATTTGGCACAACTAGTTAATTTTGATTTCAGATACCAACACTCAACTTGGCAAAAAGTCAAAAAGGAAAGTCTTAGTATTTCCATTTTTTCTGCTGTTTAAAGTAAAAGAAATAACTGAGAGAACTTTTTGTTTCAAAACAGTTGTCCTACAGAGCTGAGCTTTGTAGTCACTTCTAAATTTTGATCTAATAATAGCTGATTAAAAAAATAATCTTTCATAGGAAAGAAAAAAGTTCTTTATCAAAGAGTTGCAGCCAGTTAGACTGCACATATATTAAATTAATATTCAAATGTTTGTCTAAGAAAAATAAAATTAGGTGCACATAAATGCAATCTTTCAGAACTGCATTTTCCTGTTACCTTAACCATGCAAAAATATTTCAAAGAATCACATGAAATGCTAATTCACTTTTTCAGACTACCCATATTACGAAAGAGTGATGAAAACTGACTCATTTATCTCAGTTGCTTTTTCCTGTACTAATCTCTGATTCAGATAGAATAGAGGATTATTTTGACTGTGCTCTGTCTTCTTTTATTTTGTTTTGTGTGTTCTAATAGTTTCTTTTTCTGTCCAAAATCTGTCAAACAGAGTGTGTTATATGCAAACACAAAACAAAACAAAAAAGCAGCTTTAGTATTTGTCCATGCAAATGTAAAGTTTTCTACTTATTGGACAAATGCAGGCCAATTCCAGTCCTCAAAGAATTCTGGGAGTTGTAGTAAAATTAGCATTTTCAATACCAAATGTTATAATTAGAATTACCTCTAGATGGCTTTTTTCTTTTTTTTTCTTTTTTTTTCTTTTTTATTCTTTCTTTTTTTTTTAAAAATCAGAATTTATACTGTGTGAGGCCTTATTGTGTTGTTATGTGCATAATAAGCTGTGACACCTGAAACACAGATATTCTGAGGGCACAAAGCAGTGCTGAAAATCAGATTCTTCTTTCTCTTTTACTACCAGGTAGCAAGTTTTGCTACTTTTTTGAAAAATATAATAATTATCTCTCTGCCAAATGATGATGCAGTGACAAGTTATTTTTATTACTGCAGAATTCTAGGGTGCCAATACTAAATCAGGACCACATCAGGCTAGGATCTACACAAACATTGAACTTAAAACAAAAAAAAAATCCCAGAAAACAAGAAGAAAAGCTTTTTTTCATTTTTCAGTAGCTTACTGGTGTTAAATTACTGGTTTCAAGCTGTGCTCTTGTCAATACTGTGGAAAATAGTCTAAGCACTCTGGCATAGTAAAATGGAAGTTTCTGTGGTTATAGAATGAGGAGTAACTTTAGAAATATAAACCACCATAAGCAAATGAATAACATAGCTTTTATACAGATTGGATTCATCCCTGAAAGTACATTTCTATTTCTCATCTTTTTAGACCAAACAATGGCATAAAATCCCTATAGCAGATATATATATAATGAAGTACAGAAAGTGAATGATGAATAATAAATCATGTCTTGTATGTTCTCTTTTGGAAAGGATTTGCATTAAACAACATTCTTGACTTGTCATTCAAAATTAAAACTAAATCTGCCTTCCCAATATAATATTTACAAAGAGAATGCTGCTTGCCTTTTCTTCTAGTGTGCATAGTAGAGTATTGTACACATATCTTTCTGGGATGAGGCAGGTAAAGTCATCCAGCTAGATCTATCATGTGCTGATCTTGTTGTTGTTATTTTCTATGGAAAATCTTCCATAATTTGTGTCATTCTTTACCAAGGAGTGATTGTTGGTACACTTTTATGTGTTGCACGTGATCTGAAGAAATTAGTAAAAAATCATAAATAAATATAGGTTGTACCTTATTATCTGGCAGTTCTGGAGAGTTGACACTATCACTTAACCATTGTTGACACTGAAAATTGAAAGCAAAGCATTTGAAAAGTTAAGAACAGATAAAATACCTTTCATTTGATGTTCATATCATGTAAATGTGTGGATTATCTCATTTATAGAAATATGAATTGAATTAATATTGGCCTTGTGCATTTGAAAAGTCTTCATAGAAAGATGAAAATAAAACCAAATTATTTGTATTTTGCTGAGCTAAACAACACGTAGTAAAAGAGACCACAAATCATTTGTAGCTTCAGTCTTAATTTTGAAACTAAGACCAAATTCAAGCCATCCAGCACTGTCTCCAACTTAACTGTAGCAAAGCCCCTCTTCAAGAAGGTCTAAATTCTGAAGAGAAATGATTTTGCTTTCATTGTTCTTCAACATAAAACAAATAAGTCTGTTTACAAGACAGGATTTGACACAGAAAATCTGATTCTAAATACAAGTTTTAGCCTCAAAACCAGTAGAAAACTACTTCTTCAGAGGAACATATGTTAATGTTTTAATCTTCATTTCTGTAAATATCCAGGGTCACAGTGAATCCACTGCCATGTTGCTGCATTCTCAATTCCATCTTCATGTTGACAATTGAGGGAGTTATTTCTTTCCTGATCACAATTATGAGATTTTCAGCAATAAATTAAATTTTTCCAAATGGTATTTTAATCAGATAGCAAAGAGTGTAATACAAGAATAAATAAATAAAACACAGTTTTATTTTAACCTTAAATATCACCACTGTTTGATTAAGATCTGACCACTTAGATGATCAGAAACCTGAGCAGAGTAGCAGGCAAGCTACTGATCTCATACAGTCTTAAAAGAGCTTCTGGAGTACTGTAGGAAGACACACAGCATTTCCAGGTTCTGAATTGCTTTCGTTGTCCTTTACTTTAATG
Organism: Acanthisitta chloris; assembly: GCF_000695815.1. Classification (NCBI taxonomy): domain Eukaryota; kingdom Metazoa; phylum Chordata; class Aves; order Passeriformes; family Acanthisittidae; genus Acanthisitta; species Acanthisitta chloris. Next base: position 50,199 of record NW_008678532.1, read on the forward strand.
GTCAAAAGTGTACGAATAATTTTGAAGATTTTTTTTTCACTCAGAAGCCTTAGAGCAGCAGTTTTGTGATATGAATCACAAATGAGAAAGAAAAACAAAGGTTACAGGTAATTATTTCTTTTTCAGTTGACTGTGTATTTGAATTGGTTTTACCTTTCTCACTTTGGAGTAAGATATAAGACCAAAGTATAATTTAGTAATTGTTCTAATATACTTTGCACTTCTGTTCATTCCCTGAATTAAGCTGATTGTCAATCACAATTTTGTTGACACTACCATAAAATGCTTATACAAGCATTTATATATATATGTAAAGTAGAATGTTCAATTTAAATAAGTATCTCAGAAAGCAAAGAAAACAGCACCTTTTATTGAACTGCATTTACATAAATTCATGTTCTCTGTTCTCTAAATTGCTTAGGTACACCTAAACTGAGTCTATCTTGGGATAATGTTGGATATATTCACCTGGACCTATATGGCCTAATTTTGTTAATCTCAGTCAAACCAAGCATTACCTAGAAAGGAATGTCTGCAATAACTACTGAAAAGGGCAGCTCCACATAGCAAAGATAGTAAACTGACACCCTAATTTTTGCTTAGATTTCAATCCTGCTAAGCATGCACCGATATTTGAGCTAGTGACACAGACTGTTTTTATAACTGATAGTGGGAAAGAAAGGCTGTAAGGTCCCAGTCTGCTCGATGGCTTTAGGGGAAGGTAATTTTGAATTACTCTGGGTGGTGCACAGTAGAAGTAATGCAATTCTCAGGAGGTTTAGCAAGAAATAATTTTTATTTATAAACTTTGGGTCATGCATGTGGAATAAGACACTTTGCAAAAGGCAAGTCAGTAAACTTCACAGCATTCAAACACAGTGCAAACTTTAACTGAGCATACCTTACAGAACAAAGCCCTTAGCCAGGCACTTAGCGAGCCATTAAGGGCATACTTCTGAGTATGGCTTGCAACTTATATATTGAGAAGGAGGAAATGAGAGAAAGAAAAGAGCGAACAAAAGAGAAAAAGAGAAAAAGAGACGAGAAAGAGAGAGATAGTCACCACCTATGAATCCAGCATGGTCTCAGCAGCTTTGAATCCAGGGCAGTGTAGCACCCCACATGGTACATCTCACCGTTCTTTTATTCCTTCTCTTCACCCAGGGCCCTCCCCAGTGTGAGGTCACACTTGTGCCTGTGCTTTAGGCAGAGCTGGGGTGCTTTGCCATCCATCTCAGGGCTTGCAGCAAGGCTGCATGGTGGACCACCACCATTTCAGGGCTCACATCAGAGCCATGCAGTCAACCAACAGCATTATAGCGCGGAGCAGTGGTTACCTTCTAAGGTTCAAGGACACTGGGAGGGAGCAGCTGTTGCCCCACCTACACAGAGCTCACCCTGCCCCACCACCACTTTCCCACGTGCTTGTTTTGAGCCAGGCAATCTTTCCTCCAGTCTCTGAGAAAATCTTCTAGGGCACAATTTTCCTACAGCAGTCATCTAAAATATGTGAAATGAGTCATGACCTCAAAGTGCCTCTCTCTTTACTGACTACAAAGAGAGTCTAGATAATTAGCCGAGATGTGAAAGTCTATACACTCACTAGTTGTATAAAGTTACAGATACACCTCACTCACAGTGATTTTACACTGGAATAGGTACCTCTACTCCACTTTGAGATCAATCAATTCAATTTCAGAGCTACATCAGTTCCAGTGAGTTTTAAAATAGACTTCGGATAAAATGTTGTGATGCCTGTTTGTCAATATGGCAGATAAATTTCAAGACACTTCAACCTAACTTAATGGGGAGTCAGATTAAGATGAATTAATGTGTCCAGTTCATACTAATTGATTAATTTAGTTTCTTGAAATCCAGTTTTCAGTACATCTAGTTTTATTTGGATATTGGAATATTTTTAAGCTATTTTAACATGAATCTAAATCACTTTGATTCAGACAAATAGCAAGAAAAGAAAAGCAACTGCTGGACAGATCAGGCAACAGGCTTGTGCAGGAACAGGCTTACAGAGGAGAACAGGAAAATAAAGCAGAGGGGAAAATACTAATTTTTTATGTCTTAGCCAAGCAAAGACATTTTTTTTTTCCCTGCAAAGTTTTGTGGATTTTGTTGGGGTTTTTTTAACAAGGGAAAAATTGCTCACAACACCTCTATTTGGCCATCTGAAACTTTCATGTGGATGTCTGTGCCTGTGTATAAGCAGGTCTAATGATATGTTTGAACGTCTAAATTTTAATGCTGTAGAAAGAGTCTCGATATTTAGCCTTGATCATTCTCATGATTGTAATTTAATTAAAGACTGAAGTTAAAAGCCTATACTTACCTATTTCAGTGGGAGTTTGGCCACTGATTTTAAAGGAACCATAGCATCATGCTTAGTCTCTGATTTGTGATACTACATTTTGTGTCAGATTTATTCACTCTGCAGTTTTGGATTATGTCAATGAGGATGCCAGATAATGTAAACAGACCTATTGTGTTTGAAATGAGTGGAGTCACTTTGATTTACACCAGCTAATAACCCAGCCAGGGATGCTTACATGGACATCCCAAGTTCAGCTATTTAAATGAAGGGCAAAGATCTAACTTCCTTGTTACTCCTTGTAACTTTCTTTTTGCTCCTGCTGATCTTTTGCACACTGATTATTTCAACACTATCAGAAACCAGACACCTATTCAAATTGAATCTCTGATTTGCATCTTTTGAGATTTGCTTGCAAGAATGTTGATGCATTAATTAAAATGGACTCAGTTTACATCCGGATGCACTCAAGCACACCAAAATAACTCATGGGAGGCAAATTCTATTTGTAAATGAAGATGCTGGCTGCACAGTAGCTGTGGCAAGTTTCAGCCTATCACTCACATTGTTAATGACTCTGGAGTGTATACTTACGCAGAAGACATAAAAGGAATTCATTGCATCTCCCTATGTGTTACTAAATGGCCCAATAACCTTGTAGTGTCTTAATTCGTCTTTTTTTTTTTCTTAATGCCATACACAAGAACGAGCGTTGGTGTCATCTAAGACACAACAAAATTTCAACTTTAGCAATTCCAAGATTGCCACTGTATGAATATTTCTACAATATCATACAGAAAACATGTACTCTCCATACTACAAGTGCCTGCTCTGTAGACCTGAAAATGCTATACATTTTAAACCCAAGCATGAATTGAAATAGCAATGATCCATCTTATAAAGTCTCTCTTTAAGTGAGCAGGAAATAAGAAAGGTGACTAAAATTATGACAGAATTTTAAAAAAACCCTACACAATATAAATTGCACCATATTTTTGGAAAGTTTTCAAGAATGACCAACGGTTTTTGCTCATGTTTCCTTCCGGGATGGGTGTTTATAGCTTGCTTTCTGCTCCCACCTCCTAGCTCCTTTCCTTACATATTACTACTTCATATTGATCACTTTCTATATGTCTGTATAAAGAAGTGTAGAAAACACTGTATTTCAGATCATAAAGTCTGCAAATGGACACCTGTTTTAGCATTTCAAATGAAGTTACATCAAATTTCTCAGAAGGTGGAAATAAACTGGAAAGGTATATTTATTTTTGTCATTTCATTTCATTTTCTTTTCCAAGAGAATGTTGCAGCCATTTCATTCTAGCATGCAGCTAATGAGGAAGAAGAAGAAACCCAAATGTTTATATTTTTGAGATTCAGATTTTTATACCAATCTTTGGTTTTCTGTCTGTCATAATTTGCACAATAATTTAAACTTGCTGCACAATTGCAATTCAATTTTTAAAATAATTACCAATACATAAGCTGCAGCTTAACATATACATATGCAAGTTCCCACATAATAGGATAAATAGTGCAGATGAAAACATACTATATTACTTTGCAGAGTAAGGCCTAATGTGGGTAAATAGGTTTCTGTATAAATTAATAGGAACATGGAGTTCTATGTGTTTGAACTTAATTGTAGTATTGTTCAACAAATTTTTAGCATTCTAAAACCATTTATATTATTTCTTATGCCCATATGCATACATGTGCATTTCATCCAAATTTCTTTTTCTTGTCATCTAAACAATTCCACTAGAAGATATTTATTACATATGAACTGAAAGAAGGCATTCTGACAGCAATAGGATTCAGACACTAAACTCTTACAGAATTTAATTTTCTGGCATACCATAGACAATTTTTTACCAGAAGTAATTAAGTAGTGATGATTAATACTGCAAGTAATAATTTAAAATCCACCCTGTTACTCCTGTATCACTACTTTTTGCTGCTTTTTCCAGTGAAAATAGATCCTACCATTTTTTTAAAAAATATTTTTTTAAAAAATTCCTCCATAGCCTTAAATATCATTTTGAATAGGAATTCTCTTTCTGAAATTTATTCTTTGATTGGTGGCATTTAGTTGAGGTGGAAGACCCTGACCTATGTCATACCTAGCTCCTTTACTATTGCATGCTTAGACCATTTTATATGGACAGCCTGAGTTAACTGTGTAACCATGTGGGATTGGTAATTGACTTTACATTGTAATGGAAAAGACTCATTCAGACAACCAGGAGGATTTTTGTGGCCAGTTAAGGGAAATTTCAGCTAGAGTTCTGTGAATCTTGAACAGTATTGCTTTGTTCACAGGGACAAATCATTGTATCATCGGAATAGCAAAAAATACTATTTATAATCTAAAGTGATGCTATGGGCAAAGTGCATCAGAATATTTGTCATCATTCTGTAGCAGCAAGGTTGTTCACCGGTATGGTGGAATCCCAGTGGAGAAAATGATTCTTTAGATACCATGAATCATAGTGTCATCTAATATCTTCCCATGACTCTATTAGCTAATTGACACTCTTGTGCCTAAAACTATTATAAGAACAAATAATAAACAAGAATAGCAAAAAAAGAGGAAATACAAGTCAGAAGAAAATTCTCACCTTATTAACGGTTTTATTTAAGCAGATAATCAGTAGTTTAACCAGTACATAAAACTGACAAAGTAAAGGTGAAATTATACATATAGATATATGTAGACATATGTATGCATTTTAAGTTCACTATTGGGAAATAGGTAGCAATCTCATACTGAAATTAAGACGTTTTTAGCTATGGCACAAGATGAGGTACTGTTTTGTGTCAAGTTTAATTTTCTTTTATGGACCCATGGACTTCCCATCATTTTAGGTCTAATGGTAACATGAGATGTTTCTCCTGGTATTTTGCTATTTCCTCCTTCATGGCAGACAAAATGAAAGAGTCATTAAAAAAAATCAAAGGTCATGTATTATTTTGATATTATTATTATCATCATCATCATTATCATATAATGGAAGAATAAAAATGCCCACAAACCCACAGAAGTCAACATGAAACAACTCTCATTTCATTAGGCTATGAGGCAAGAATAATTCTGTCCCGCAGGTTTGTTCTGTTTATTTTTTTTCCACAATCAAAGATGCTTGTAATCAACATTACTGGATACATCACTGTTCATTAACTACATGGAAAAAAAAGCAGTTTAAAACTTTTAAGAACAATATTGCTAAGCTCCTGATGATCATGTTTTTTAAAATGCTTCAATTATTTTTTTAACCAAGTGACTAGACTGTAGAGCAGTTACAGAATTTCTAGAGAATTTCTAATATGTGTGCACAGAAAAACCTATGACAAAACGGAGAACTTCCATCTTTAGACACCTGATTTTTGTACAGGAAGCATATGTTGGATATGTGAGAAGAGCTAGGTCTTCAACACCATTTTTACTAGTCTCCATAGATTTATTCCATTAATGAGGAACATGTGTTTGTTTGGATTTTGGGACCATTGAATCAGCTGCCTACTGGTGTTGAAGACATTACTGTTGATTTTTAGTTTTCATTTTGGGGGAAAATAAAGCATATCAAGTGCTTCTGACAGAATAGTCATGTTATGAAACACTGGCTATCCAGCTTTTCTCTGAGAAAGTGAGACAGAATAACCACGTACTGCAGGAATCTCAATTTAAAGGTACACTATGTGAGAAAGCCTAAACATAGATGGGCTCTTCAACCACCACTTGTGAGGTTATCTAACTGCCAACAGCACATATTAAATGTCATGTGCATGTGGTGTGACTGTGATATGAAGTGTTAATCCTGATTTCAAATAACCGTGTGATAGAAGTGTGCTGATTGCTCCTTCTTCCACCATACTCACCACAATTTAGCTGCAGATTTCTTGTTTCTGTTTCAGTATTTATTTCTAGAAATTATGTGCAATAAATCATATTTTCCCTTTAGACTGTCTCCAAATTATTGTCTTGATTAATGCAATAATAAGGGCTCTAAACAGGTGGAACAACTTTTTCAGTGCGGAATATTCATTTCACCCCTGATCCTTGAAACTTCTTCCAATTAGTACTTCAATAAGAAATGAGCACTTTTGCCACTTCTTTGGCACTGTGTTGGATGAACAAGTCCTTTGGCCAGAAAATGTAAGCCTTATTTACTACTGTCAAACATAAAGGAAGTTTTACTGATGCCTTTAATGTGAAAAAGTTTAGACTCTGAGTTTTCAGCTCCTCTGCCTGTTTTCTACTTAAGGATATTTTTGATCTTTGTTCTACTCATATTACCAGTGTTACTGTGTGTTAGCAGTTTTAGTTGCCAAAGGAAAAGTAGTTACTACTTTGCATTCTAACATGGCTGACATTGATACAATTACATTTCTGTTGCAAACATCAGCACAGGATTCTTAGTGAATACAAGAAAGAAATGTTTAATTTCATTCATTGCATAGTCATCCTTACAAAATTATTCTTCATTCTAGAAAACCACTTTGTGCCTTGAGACCAAGTCACCCATTTAGGAGAAACTACTACCCGTACTGTTGCAAACCAGGAAATATCCTTAGGGTTCTCACAGGGTCGTTATCGTTTGCTATTTCATTGAATAAAACAAGGACAATATTTAGAAAGTTCATTTAACACAGTAAGCTAAGGCTTGTCATTAAGTGAATTTTGAGTTCTGCTCCAGCTTTCTGTCAGCCCTTCAGTCCCAAGTCTGTAGAGATGTATGGGGTTGTTGTGACCCAAGGACAGGACCTGGCAGTTGATATTATTTAACCTCATACAATTGGCCTTGGCCCATTGATCCAGCCTATCCAGATCCCTCTGTAGAGCCTTCCAACCCTCCAACAGATCAACAGTCCTGCCAAACTCAATGTCATCTGCAAACTGACTGAGAGTGCACTCAATATTCCCCTGCAGTCCCTGGAGAAGTCCATGGTGAAGGATGTTTTCACCCTGCAACCCATGGCAATGATCATACCAGAGCAGTTATTGACACTACAGCCTGTGGAGGACCCCGCACCAGAGTGTGTCAACAAGCCCTCAAGGAAGCTGCAGCTTGTGGAGGGCTTATGCAGGAGCATTCTCCTATCAGGAGCCGTGGCCCTTGGAGGGAAGCCCATGCAGGAGCAGTCTGTGCTTAAAGGGTTATATTCCATGGAAAGAATCCACACTGGAGCAGTTCTTGAAGAACTACAGCCTGTGGGAAGGGCCAATGTTGAAGAAGTCTGTGAAGGACTGTATCCCATGGGAGACACCCCACACTGGCTCAGGGGAACAGTATGAGAAGGAGCAGTAGAGATGATCTGTTAAGCACTAAACACAACCCCCATTCTTCATCTGCTCTGCACTTCTTGGGGCAGAAGAGTTAGGAGGGAAGCTGTGCCTGGGTAGATAGGAAATGGAGTGAGGATGGTTTTAGTTTTATTCTTATTTCTCACAATTCTACTATGTTATTAATTGCCAATAGGAGAAATCATTCTTTCCCAAGTTGAGTCTGTTTTCCTGTGATGATAATTGGTGAGTAATACGCATGAGTTTGTCAGCATATTTCCTTCTCTTGTCCTGCCAAGGAGGGGGTGTAAGAGAGTTGCTTGATGGGCACCTAGAAGACAGCCAAGGTCAACCCACCACAATATCACATAGTAAACTGGAATTATAGAAATTGCATTGCCTTTGATCTCTATCTAAATCCCAAATATTGATCAATTAATAGAAAGAAGAAAGGAATTGAGTTATAAATTATGAAGATGACTTGAGAAGAAGGAAAATTACAACAAGAAATAAAGGATATAAAGATGACAGAATAAGGAAACACCTAGGAAACATCAGGAATTCTGTATGTTGACAAAACATGTAAATTTTTTAACAAAATATTTCAGCTGCAAACTTGTTTACACTAAGCAATAGTAATTTGATGTAGAAATTGATTAGAGCATCCTCATACTGTTTTTTACAGCAATAGCTTTCAGATCTTAAAAGCAAAGTTGCGCTGCCAGTCTTCCTGGAATGAAGAGTATTGCTCTACAGAATGTCACAAGGCTACTGTTGCCTTCTCCCTTTCTGTTCTCAGATCCTAAAAGTTGTCTTTCAGGAGTATCCTGAAAGCTGTCTTAAGGAGTATCAATATCTTACACACCAGAGAGAACAGCATAATGTCTAAGTATGGATGGCTACTGCATTTCTCAAAATCAAAGGATAGAAGTCCTTGGAACATGATGCATTACTTTGAGCCAGATTGGTACACATAGATGCTGGTGATGACACTGTCAGTGGTTAGCAGTTAGCCAAGATAAGCAGTTCAGCTCTTCACTGTAATTTCTGATCCTGCAGAAGTTGATATGGACTGTCTATGTGTTTTTAAGGTTCAAAGTAAAGTAAAATAGTTGTTCTAGTGCCAGCCCTAGTGAATCAGCATCAAGTTAGTCTTAAACCACTGCCAATAATTATTGATTTTCTTATTAATCTTCTGGTTACCAAAACCAGACCTATGTGTATTTTGGTTTATTTAAACTATGCTATTTTAATCATCCAAATATCAATGTGATTTTCTCCTACTTATGTTAGATTTGACTACCTCAGATAATGATTCACTATGGGTTGAAGTCCAGTAGTGTCCAAATTGAAAAAAATCTAAATATTGAAAATATATCGTGTCACTGACTCTGTGTTGAATGGGTTTTGCTGCTTCTTTTCTTTAGAGATGCAAATAGTGTGGAAATTTGCAATATATAATGGGAAAGACCAGAAGTGGAAAACTTGATCTTTTTTCAACTTGACTGTATGAGATGATAAAGAGACTAGTCACAATGAGCTATAACCTGATTGTGTCTTCTGAATCTCCAGTTGTGCATTCATCTTCAGCTGGTACAAAATCATTTTGTTGGAAAAATAATTTTTTTCATCATTATTCACTATAAATTCTGGAAATAATTTTGTCTCACTAAAACCACTTTTCTAGCACAGTAATGCCACTAATTTTGATGGATTTTTTGAATAGGTAGAACTGAGAGGCAAGGCATGTGCTGTGTCACATTAAAAGCTTCAAGGTAGGGATGTCTGCCATGTCATTTAGTTTCATGGTGACTAACACTGCATTCAACTTACTAGCTCCACAAACAGCCTCATTTACTTTTCACAACAAAATTAATTTGGTCTGTGTTGTTTTGAAAATAGAAAATATATTTGTTTAGTCCCTGTTTAGATGAAATAGGAAGCAAAGTGTATTCCACACAATAGCCACATAGAATCAAGGTCTAGAAAGTAAGTGAGGAGGAGGAAAAATGGACAATATTCCTGGAATGTATTTAAACATCTGTGCGGAATATTCACAGATCTTTTGGTTGTGTGTAAGGGAGCTGCTTTTACAAATAAAAGAAAATACTTAGTTTGTAACCCATTTTGTCTGAGAAATGTTTCCATGGACAATTTCTATGCAAACCTGGAGCCAGGCTATTAGAAGAATGGAAACCAGAAAATATTACTGAGGATTGCTGCTTTAGAGGAAACCATGTCAATCTCTTAAAACTATTTTTATACTTATTTTTGCTTTCCTAACTCAGAAAAAGTAGGGAAAATTTTGTGTGTGGTTACTGCTCATGTTCTTAATCTTGGGTTGCCCTGATTTCACATGCATCTATTATTCCAAAATAGCACCGTATAAAAAATGGTTACATAGGACAAGCCAGGTAAGTTTGTTTGGCATGTCTACATATTAAACTACTCAGTTTAACAAAAATGATACAAATTATGAATTAAATTTCATACATTTGAGTGCAGAAAACCCGTACTTTCCAGTATTGAGAAATGCAGCAAACTGCACCACTCAAGTTTTGCTCTTAGGTATAACAAGAGATGGTGGTTAGCTGTAAATTTAAAGTGGGAATGACAGAGAGTTCAGGGGCTTCTTAGCAAACCCTCTCCAGTATTTCTGAGTTTTATGCCTATGATGTTCTTCTTTTCTGTGGCTGGTACCTCATGTCAGACATTGCTCTGGCAGTCTCAGCAGCTTGCACCTAAAGGGAGCTTGGTTGCAAGGCAGGCAGTTTGACAGGCAGAGGGCCACAAACAAGAGAGTTTGCTATTTATATTGCTGTCTGGCTTATCTGTTTATATGCTAAAGTGCACGAGCTGTTCAGCCTTGAGTTTGAACCCCAGCTGAGTGTAGCTCTGGTGGCGCAGGCTAATCAAACAACCCAATATTTTAGGAATACATAGTTTTCTTTAGGACTTCCTCATTTATAGGGAATGCATCTTCTTCTATGATAACTAGTGGAAGCTGAGGATGGTATACCAGTAGAAAAGGTTTCTTAGGCCTAACAGCACTGCAGGTACTGCTTTCTTTAGATGCACAGTCAGCAGTGCCAGCCAGGTGCATATTGTCCCTGAAGGAGAATTTAGAGACCAACTATGACTTCATCATTCAACAAAATGAAGTGCAAGGTCCTATATCTGGGCCATGGCAATCCCAGGCACACCTACAGGTTGGGTAGGGAAGTAATTGAAACCAGCAATGAGGAGAAAGATTTAGGAGTGAGGGTGGAGGAGAAACTCATGATGAGCTGGCAGTGTGCACTAGCAGCCCAGAAAGCCAATTGAAACCTGGGCTGCATCACAAGAGCGTGGCCAGTAGGTCAAAAGAGGTGATCCTTCCCCTCTACTCTGCTCTCATGCGGCCCCACCTGGAATACTGCATGCAGCTCTGCTGTCCTCAACACAAGAAGGACATGGACCTGTTGGAGCAAGTCCAGAAGAGGCAATGAAGTTGGTAAGGGGGCTGGAGCACCTCCCCTATGAAGACAGGCTGAGGAAGTTGGGTCTGTTCAGCCTGGAGGAGAAGGTTGCGTGGAGACTTCATAACAACCTTTCAATTTCAGAAGCGCCTACAGGGGAGCCAGAGGGGGACTCTTTGTTAGGAATTGCAGTGACAGGACAAAGGATAACGGGTTCAGATTGGAGAAGGGGAAGTTTTAGGTTAGATATTAGAAAAAGGTTTTTTACTGTAAGGCTGGTGAGACACTGGAACAGGTTGCCCAGGGAAGTGGTGGCTGCCCCAACCCTGGCGATGTTCAAAGCCAGGCTGGGTGAAGCTTTGAGCAGCCTGGTCTAGTGGGGAGGTGTCCCTGCCTGTGGCAGGGATGTTGGGACTAGATGATCTGTAAAGTCCCTTCCAACCCCTAAAATTCTATGATTCTATGATTCTATGACTCTGAGTGCACATCCTGCCCTGCTGCAAATGTATGCATGTAAAGACACAGCACTCTTGTTTTGTAGTGGATTCTGAATGACTTGCCAAAACTGTGATTTTTCCCTGTAGCCCTAAGACTCGCAAAGGGAAAATTTCTTGCTATGTGTGAGAGAAAGCAGGAAGAGAGTGCAAGCAAGTTAGTGAGTGAACAGTGAGCCCTTACAGGTGATCCATTACCCTGCAGCCATTATAATTTGTCATACATGCTTCACCTAGCATCAGCTGCAAGATGAAATGTTTTCAGCTCAGTTTATCAGTCTACCTGGATGTGTCAGGTCAACTTCCTTTTAACCCACTGTTATGGTTCATGGGCTTTTGGAAAATATGGCACAGCTGATCAGAACTAGCAGTAGTCTTTCTTTTTTCTTTTTCTTTTATTTTTTTAACATTTTTTTCGCTTTGCTCACAGGGTTTTCTGGTACCACTAAGAACTTGACTTCCAAATTAATCCATGACAGCTCAAACATCCTGGAAGTGTTGTAAGTGATAATTAAGAAAACCTACACACATGCATATATGTACATATAGATGCAGACATGCAAGCGCACCTACCTACACATGTAGCTTTGGAAACCTTACCATTATTCTGTCCATTTTAGTCTCCAAGTGGTCTTCGAAAATGATAAATGTATAAGAAAAAAATATATAAGAACATCATCCAGCTGCCTTTTTTTTTCTGATTTGTCCTCTGGCTTGAATGGAATGTGGTACTATTATTGCAAAACTAATATATTTTCTTGTTCAGTAGAAAAGCATTAATTTATTGTCATTAAACCCTGAATGCATTATTGTCTAGATAATAGGTATGTAATATCAAATACTAAACAGTATCTTATGCAATTTGTGATCCTTCATAGTTGCCACTTTCTTTGTTTTTTGTTGTCTTTTGTTTGTTTGTTTGTTGTTTTTTTTGGTTTGGCTTGGTTATTTTTGGTTGGTTTTTTTGGCCACAGGTTGCAAAACATATGCACTCTAGATTTTGGAAAGCTGCAAGTACATAAATTATAGTTTTGCAATTTCTTATACTGCAACCCTTCTCCAAATTTCCTGTCCATGGAAGCACAGCAAACAAATAGAGTTTTGCTATGGAACAGAACTGCATGGAGCACAGAAGAAAGACTGTGGTTTCATTGACCCACCACTGTTCTTTTTGCTCTGGTGTGCTGTTTGATAAAACTGACTGTTAAATTGCCTACACTTGCAGCAGTTTGATAAAACTCACCATTTTAGTAAAAAAAAATTATAAAGTATTGTGTTCATTTTAATTTTTTATTTGCAATTTCTGTGACTTTTTTTAAAAACAGCCTTTGTATTCTGTCCTGCAACATAACAATTTCTCACCTTTGTTTGTTTTGCCTCAACCTCAAGTGCTTAGGTGGGCATTTTTGAAACTTTTATCCTGGCATGTCTGTTTTTCCTGTACACATTATCTTATTGAGGTAATGGTGACATGGCTTTTCATGAGACAAAGTATTGTGTAATTAAAAAAGTCCAGCATGTTTTGTCAAGAAAAGGCTGACCTGCTTGCCACAGGGGCCATAAAGATGTATTTGTCTGTCATCTCCAACAATTTTAGAGATGTGCTAGAAGTTAGGCCTCCTCCAAACATGCAACCCAGTATCCCTCTAAGGACAGTATGGGGAGAAACTGAATGTGAGACATGCTCACTTAACAGAGGGATGTGAGGGAAAGAAGCTATCCCTAGGCACACGTCAAAAGATGATCTAGTAGAAAGAGCATCTAAATGACCTAAGGACCTGAAGCACTGTACAAAACTCCTTGATGTGACTTGTCAGGCCTGAAGGACTAAACCTATTGATAGGAGAGGGGAAATCCAACCTGGTAAGACTTATTGATATTCACCAAGTTGCTCTGCCTCTGTTTGCAAGTGCCACGTGTATGCCTAACAGCTAAGACCAGGATGGGAATCATAAATAAGGGAAGAAATTTATTTAAACTATGGCATGACCTATCATTGCTGTATTCACTGAAATAAAGTATTAAATGAAATGATGTAGGTTTAAAATAATGAAATGGGCTAAAAGATGGTTTTATGAGACATTTTCAGAGTTGGAGGGACCAAACCAAATCTGACTCTGACTCTGAAGAGCAGGAGAGCATTTAAGTGTAATGTGAAGTCTGCCTCATCTTTATAAACGTAAGGAACTAAACATCAAGCAAACATTAAGTACTTAACTTAAATGTGGTTATTCATAATGTTCGTGAGAAAAGTCTTTTATTGACTTTTATTTACTTCTTTTCATATGTCTATTCTATGAAGACTGTATTGAATTCCAACAGGCTAAGGAAGTCCTCTAATTAAATAAAATTATTAACGTGATGTCTTAAATTTACTTAGAAATGGTTGCTTTGTGGTAAGACTTAAGCATATCAGAAAACACCCTAATGAAATCATCTAGGGATAACATTATTTTTGTAAACTCAAGACAGCAAATCATATAAAATGGCTGTGCTATGCATATGGAGAAATGTTTCTCCATTACTGTATTAGTGTAAAGCATTCCTTGTCTTTGTTAATCTCGATTAACAAGGAAGCATCAGCAAAAACATCTTTGCAGTAATTTTTTTTTATCAAGTCATACTTTTGTAACTGTCATCCTAGAATGGGAAGAACATAGGCTCCTGCTTCTTTCCAAGAAAAAAAAAGCAAATTACCAAAGGAGAGGAAACAGCTAATACCCTGAATTGTCTGAAAAGACCTTTACAGGTTTTTCACTGTCCTCTCTTTTCAGCATTTTGAATTATTCATCATTTTCCTGTTTGACTTGTCTTGTTTCAAAGTAAAAGGCCAAGAGAAATGGAAAAGAGAAACAACTGGAAATATATAAGCACTTTCTTTTGAGTCACAAAAACATATCTATAAATGTACCAGTGCACTGTGTAGAATAATTTCAGAATCAAAATTATATCTGCATCTGATCATAACTGTAAAATATGACAGAATTTCAGTTTTAAGAATTGTAAATAAGGTGGGTTTGATTTGCGTTATAAATATTATTTGTCTGAATCAGCTTCCTTTCCCTTGTTGTTTATAATTCATTTCTTAAAATGATCCTCTGAGAATTTTTGGTTTAATTGCTCTCTCTAGCAAATGGTTTATATAGTTTGAAGTGACAGGTGGTTATAAGCTAATAAAACACATTTCCTAGACCACAGCTTTAAAAGCTCCATGCAAAATGAAGTAAACTGGCTTTATTTTGCATTTTGACAGTGTTTAATCCTTAGTGGGCAGCCTCTCACGCCAACCAACCAGCCAACCAAAACTTTCTTAATGTTGCACAGCTTGAAGGAAAATATCCAAGTCTTTCAAGACTTCATTGAATTTTGTTCAATTCTTCCCTTTACTAGGGCCTTTTTCCTGCACAGAAAGCAAGATTAGGATATCCTTTTTAATTTCTTTATAAGGAGAATTTTGTATTGCAGGATAATGTGCAGAAAGATTTAATTGGTTCAAGTAATCAATTCATGAAGTTCTGACAGCATGGCTGGGTATTTCACTTGAGCACTAACACTCCTAATTGACAACAGATTCTTACAACAGTTCATCAGTTAAACCTGTGCCATTATTTGCTGAGTTATAAACTTTATGAGGACATAATGCTAGCCATATAATTATTTTTTCCCTGAGCTTCAAATTTTCTATTAGACAAAAGCCTAGTCATTAAACATAGCTGTATAGTTTCTTGATAGATGGGTAGGTTAAAAAAGGTTAAGTAGATACGAGTGTAAAGTAAATAAAAGGCTCAATTGGGAGCATTCCTATTGCAGACAGACATTCTTGATAACTGTTTACTTTAGCATTAGTTACTTTGTCAGAAGTTTCCATCAAAAGTGAAATTTGGAGTCTTAGTTCAAGTGGATGGGAGGGCTACTTTTATGTTGAGACGATTTTTTTTCACTTCTATGAGAATTTAAAAGAGGCTGGAAATTGAAGATGCAGAGCATCTCAGCAGAGCACAGTTGCTATTAGAGGTGAAGAGATGTGAAAACCAACATGTCAAACATGTCTGAGCAGGCATCAAATACCATAAAAATCAGTATTTTGGACATTATGCCAGCCCTTTGTCATGTCACTTCTGGTTTTCCTGCAGAAGTTTGGCTTTAGGGTTGTGTCTGTTACTAGCTTTACTAAAAAGATCACTAATTTTATAAGCCCTATGAAGCTCAGAGATATTGTAGCTGCAGCTAATTTCATCCTGAAGGTCTGTGATATCTTACCATAAGTTTAATTTGGTTCTTTAGTATCATGAACACAAAAAGACAGAAGAAGCACTTCAACTGGACTCAAAGACAAAATAAATAAACAAAAGTGAAGCAGGTGCCATGCAGTTACACATTGCTATTTGTACTCCGTGTTGTTCTCTTCCATCACTTTTTTGTATTGATGATTACATGGTTAGTGCCTGTATAAACCACATATTATCCTTGTCAGTCTCCACAAAGACTTTACATAGAAGTTTTAATTTTACGTCTGTAAACAAAGTTAAAGATTAAAAATCTAAGACCAGGTGATCCACTTTATTTTTTAAATCATGCTAGAGACATTTTTGCAAGTAAACAATTATTTATTTTGCAAGACTATTAATATTTTTCTGCTCACATGCTTGTGCAATGGAAATGTGGTGTCAATGGAACAACAATGCAAAATAATGGTAAAAATGCATGCTGGTTGTAATTCTGATTTATAGCATAAATTTATGATATAACAGCCCATCTCAATTTATCTATTTATGGACACAACATTAGATAAATAATTAAATGAATATAAAATAATTCAAATTCAAGTGGTATAGCACATCTCTTTAAATATGTATATGCAGCCATGTCACTGAGTACTGTTTCTTTTTATAGCTTTGAAAGGAGAAATTCCTCACTTCAACACAGTCTTCTTTGGTAATAATGTTGATGTACTTGTGGAGCGTCAAGTGTCAAAAGAGACTCTAACTCAGTAATCCAAAAGCAAGAAATGAGGGTTAACTGCAGAAGGAGTCTGGAGGCACTTCAATATAAAATCATAGAATCACAGGATGTCCTGAGTTGGAAGTGGCACACAAGGATCATCGAAGTCCACCTCCAGCCCATGTACAGGACCACCCCAAGAATCACACCATGTGCCTGGGAGTGTTGTCCAAATACTTTTTGAACTCTGTCAAGCTTGGTGCTGTGACTGCTTCTCTGGGGAGCCTGTTCCAGTGCCCAAACACTCTCTGAGTGCAGAACCTTCTCCTAATATCCAACCTAAATCTCCCCTGACACAGCTTCAGGCCATTCCCTTGGGTCACTGATCACCAGAAAGAAGCTATCAGTGCCTTCTCATCCACTTACCCTTGTGAGGAAGCTGTTGAACACTTTTACAAAGTGCAGAATTTCTTTCTAAATGCTGTACAAGTCAGGATGAGAGAACTCTGGGAGTACTTACATCAGAACAAAATAAATATATAACCCTTCAAGTGATAATTTGTTTTGTTGTTTTACAAATATGGCTTTGAAACCATGCCATGAAAAGGGCTTTAAGAGAGGATTGACAGAACTAGAAGGGGTAGTGGAAGAATGCCAGTAACCAGGTGAGAGTAAGAAACAGTAATGCACACAAACCTCTGCAACTGGGGAAAGAGAACAGTCTTCTTATGATATTATAAGGACATCAGAATTAGCATGACAGCCTGCAAAATACACTGCTATAGGTATATTAATGCAAGAAATATGGGGAAGAAAAAAGCCTGAGACTCTTACTAGTTGGTCAAGCTTAAGAATAAAGTGGTATGATAAATGAATGATAGGATAATTCCTGTTACTGGAATGTGTATATAAAAATGAATAGCTTGTACAAGAAAGGCAATGAAATGAAGGAGGAGCATTGTTTTGAAGATCACAGAAGCAGAGAAGCTTGCTGAAAATCTCTGAGTAGAGGTTAATGGAGAAGAGGACAATGCAGCTATCTGACTGGGATCTACTACAGTCCAAAATGTAAATAAAGTCAGGATAAGACTTTCTGTGGAAAAAAAACAACAAAGAAAACCCAAAAAACAAAACCAAAACCAAAACAAGCAAACAAACAAATGAAAAGCCAAACCAAACCGAAAAACCCAGAATGGATACATGGGTTACTTACATATAATTCTTGTGAAATGAACAGAAAAAAAAGCACATAAACAAATATTCAAGCCGTCTATAATCATCTGAAAGACAATAAGGAGATAAATAGCAGCCAACATGGAAAAAGAAAGCCCTCTGAGGAATTATGACAATAAGGTAGAGCAAAGCAATGCATTCTTTGCTTCTGTCTTTAATGTCAAGACCGGTTGTCCTCAGGATACCCAGCTCCTTGAGCTGGAATTTGATGATGGGGACATAAGCACTCATAATCCAGGATGACATAGTTAATGGCCTGCTATGCCAATTGGATGCTCACAAGTCCATGGGCTCTGATGAAATCCATTCCAAGGTAATGATGGAAGTGTCAAAAGAACTCACTAAACCACTTGCAATCATCTGCTAACAGTCCTAGATAACTGGAGAAGTACTGGCTAGTTAGAAATTAGCAAACATGACACTCATCTATAAGAAGAGTCAGCAGGAGGATCCAGGGAACTGCAAACCTGTAAGCCTAACCTTGATTCTGGGCAAGGTCACAGAGGAGATTATCCTGAGTGTCATCACACAATGCATGCAGGGCAACCAGGGATTCAAGGCCAACTAACATGGATTTATGAAAGGAAGGTCCTGCTTGACCAACCTGATCTCCTTCTATGACCAAGTGACCCATTGATGATGGATGAAGGGAAGGCTGTGGATATAGTGTCAAATGCCTTGTTAAAATCCAGATAGACCATCTCCCACAGCATACTTCTAGAAAAACTGGCTGCTTGTGGCTTGGATGGGTGGACTCTTTGGTGGGGAAAAAACACGTCTGGATGGCTGGGCCCAGAGAGTTGTGGTTAATGGAGATATATCCAATTGGTAGCTGTCACTAGTGGTGTTCCCCAGGGTTCAGTACTGGGGCCAGTCCTATTTAACATCTTTATTAATGATCTAGACATGGGGATTGAGTGCACCCTCAGTAAATTTGCAGACAACACTAAGTTGGGTGGGAGTGTCAATCTATCTGAGGGTAGGAAAGCTCTCCAGAGAGACCTGTACTGACTTGATCAATGGCCCGAGGACAACTGCATGAGGTTCAATAAGTGCTGTGACACTTGTGACACAACAACCCTATGCAACACTACTGGCTGGGAGAGGAGTGACCTGAGAGTTGTTCATCAGAAAGGGACCTCAGAGTATGGGTTGACAGCTAGCTCAATAGGAGCCAACAGTGTGCACAGGTGGCCAAGAAGGCCAATGGCATCTTGGCCTGTATCAAGAATAGTGTGGCCACTATTAAAGTACTAAGCATTGGTGCAGGCACATCTCAAGTACTGTGTTCAGTTTTGGGCCCCTTAACAGTCCTAGATAACTGGAGAAGTACTGGCTAGTTAGAAATTAGCAAACATGACACTCATCTATAAGAAGAGTCAGCAGGAGGATCCAGGGAACTGCAAACCTGTAAGCCTAACCTTGATTCTGGGCAAGGTCACAGAGGAGATTATCCTGAGTGTCATCACATGCTGGAGCGAGTCCAGTGAAGGGCAGCAAGACTCATGAAAGGTGGAGAACACATGCCATATGAGGAATGGCTGAGGGAATTGGAAGAGGAGATTATCCTGAGTGTCATCACACAATGCATGCAGGGCAACCAGGGATTCAAGGCCAACTAACATGGATTTATGAAAGGAAGGTCCTGCTTGACCAACCTGATCTCCTTCTATGACCAAGTGACCCATTGATGATGGATGGGACTAGAGAGAATGGCCATGAGATGAGACAGGGCAGATTCAGATTAGCTATTAGGAAAAAAGTTTTTGCTGTTAAGGTGGGCAGGCATTGGAATAGGTTGTCCAGGGAGGTGGTGGAATCATCATCCCTAGAATTGTTTAACAGGCATCTGGATCTGGATCTTGGTTTACAGTTTAGGGGTTACAGCAGTGGGGCTAGGTAAGGAGTTATCATCTGGATCTGGATCTTGGTTTACAGTTTAGGGGTTACAGCAGTGGGGCAGGTTAAGAGTTGAACTTGATGATCTTACAGGTCTCTTTCAGTCTTGAGGATTCTGTGACTCTAACTCTGTAGATGTACATATATATTATATATGTATATATGCATGTGTGTTTTTAATGAAAGGATGACAGACTTGTAGGTCAGGAATTTGGTGTGGTTTTGGCCTTTGTGAGGATTTTCTCACTGTATTTTGTGACACATATATGCTAAAACAGGAGAAATGGGACTTAATGAAAATTTTTTTTTAGAAATGTTGGTTGCATGCTGGAAATGAATCGAGTTATGCTGGCTTAAAAAAAGGCAAATACCATTTCGGGATGCATTAGTAGGAATGCAGCTGGTGTGCTTGCTAATAGTGAAGCCTCATCTTGAGTAGTTTCCATTTTAAGCATCCCACTTTCAAAATATTGTGGCCAATTTAGAAGGAATATAAAGAAGAGTGACAGGATTAATCAGAGATCTGAAAAAGGTAAAATGGAGAGCCAGTTATATAGTAGATATTATTGAAGGGATGGCATGAAAGCAGTCTCCAATGTTTTGTAAAGCTGTTGCAAAGACCTGTTAACTTTGTATAAGATGATTAGCGTGGAAAAATGAGATTAAGTTGCTGCAAGAAGGTTCAGGAATAAGAAGAGCTCTCTGTGACAGTGCACCACCTGCAAAGATTGGACCCCTCTGGTAAATAATTAATAGTGATAATTGTATTGACATGTTTGACAAATATTTCTTAGGAGTGATATAGCAGTATCTAAACCTATCTCTGACAAGGATATGGCTTCTTTACATTCCTTCAAGGACTCTTTATTGTGATTCTCTTATGCACTTTGCTCCTTATACATTGAAAGATTTGCAATAACAGAAAATCACACGAGATTATTTAGGCTCCCTGTCACTGTTGCTGTATTTCCACATTTCTAATGAGATCTAATACTAAAATTAATTATCCCAAATAAATGTGCAATTCCACCAAAAATTAGGTACCAGATGGTTAGGAATCTAGGTATTAAAAGTAGATTATGATATAGCCCTATATAGTTAATCCATATGTGGTTTTTTGTAAGCATGGTGGTAACAGAATTAATCTTTTATTCACATACTATTTTTTTCATGATATTTGCCTAAAATCCATTTGAACTTTTAAATTTCTTCAAGAGGAACTTTTTAATTTCTTTGAAGAAAATAGTAGTGTAGTTGATAGAATGATTAGTCCTTGAGAGACGAAAATTAAGAATGATTGTGCAACTACTTTTCTTTGTTTTCATTTTAAGGACAAATGGGAATAAAATCCCAGCATGAGGTAGTTATAAACATAGTGAAATTGTCCTGCTAATCTTGCAATATGCTGTCAAGATAATAATAGCTCTGAGCATTTCCATTGATTTCTGAAGGAATTACTGACTTGTTATCTAAAGGAACTCCTTATAAGTGGTTAAAAATGAAATGCAGTTTTGAAACATCCACTATTTAAATAAATGCTGTGAAAATTACCCTTTTATTCAAAAAGAAAACAAGGAAAATGAGAAGTAGCGTGTTATGCATATGCCATCTTGAGTTACACAGATGTAAGCTGGATTCAAGGTTCCTCATGAACCACATACCTTGTCATGATTGCTTACTCCTGGAACTGTCCATGCAGAGACTTCTATTTCACAGATCTATCTGAGACTTCAAATTTATGCTTTGTCTACATTGGACCAAACTGTCCCATGCCTTCCCAAAACAAAACTGACAAAACAGTGGTCTTCAGAGCAAAACCAACCGTATTTCTTGGCTTCAATTTGTCTCCCTCCTCTGCAATTAGAGAGCTCTGGAAGACAGAAATCATCCCACTAGAAAGTATTAACTCAGCAAACGCATCTATTAAAGTATTTTGTGTAAAGTGCATTTGGCAAGAACTCTATCCTTCAGCCTTTATAGCATAAATTCAGTGAGTGAAGTAGTAATGAGGATAAAACCTGCCACCTAGATAGTAAATGTGTGATTTCTTTGATGCATATCTCTAGGTCTGTGGGTTTTGCTCTAGGAAGGAATTAATCTCTGGAGAAAATGTGCAGACAAATTTATTACTTTTAAATTGACATTAGACTTCTTACCTTATGTTTCATTTTATGTAGTAGTATGACCTTTTATCCAAAATCTCAGGTTGCTTAGTTTACTTATATAGTGAAACACAACTACTGAATGGAAGAGTAGCTGCCTTAACAAGTAGTACTATATCTGTAATAAGAACTGTATTTTTATTACAATACTGAAGTACTACATTCATTTACCGAAACTTGCTGACTCCAAAAATTGTGTTTCAGGTACTGTGCTTGATCCTCATACATTTAAGTAGTTTATAGGAGAATATTACAATGCTACCTATTGTAGGCATAATCTGATGTGTTATTTCTGCTATCATGCTTGCTGTGCTTCTGATGCACTGTGGCTTAGCTTAAATAGGATGTT
This sequence comes from Acanthisitta chloris, assembly GCF_000695815.1. Lineage (NCBI taxonomy): Eukaryota > Metazoa > Chordata > Aves > Passeriformes > Acanthisittidae > Acanthisitta > Acanthisitta chloris. The sequence goes on from NW_008678532.1 coordinate 72,342, forward strand.
AATTTTTCTTGTATATGAAAGGACACTTTTTGCCCCAATTCTGCTTTGGAAAATTTTGCTTAACCTTGATATGTTAAAACTCTCTGTTCTGAGGAATGGGAGCTTCAGCCCTCTCAGACTATCACCAGCTGCTCATCCACCTATGTTCGGTAAGAAAATACGAATACAATTATCTGCACTTACGTAAAAATTTACATGCCTATGTCAAGCAGAGTCTTTGAGCCGTAAATCCATTTCTGAAGCCATGCAACTCAGGACCATGTGTAATTGCCAAGCTCTGGGCACTGTGTAGCATTCCTCTCATCATTGTTTCCAGACCACTTTGTTATGAGGCATCTTAGGGTTCGAGACACACATAGCATGCTGCAGGGAAAATGGAGAGATGACCATGTGTGGAAAGGTGACATCACAGGTATTACCGGTCATGCAGCACTATGTGTATGCACAGCATGGAGGAGCACTGGTGATCTCAGGCTGAACGCAATGGCAAAGGGCATGCTGTGGAATGCCTACAGCATTAAAATATGCTGCAGGAACCCTAGGCTTACAGCAGTAGGCAGATGCATAGAGGCATCTACACATATGCATACACAAGGCAGGTGTCACAAGTAGGATTTTTGACCTCAGTACATGGAATGCATCAAGTCTATACTTCTTATTATCTGGTTTTATCTCTTGCCTACTCACCATGCAACCTTCTAATCTTCAGTCTTATGTGCCTGTCTTGTCTCTTTTCTTGTGGTTGAAAAAGAGGCTTCTGCCTTGAGTTGTTGAATTTCATGTATTGGACATTGAATAGGTAGGTGTCCTTTGTGTCCTTTGTCCAAAACGGGATTTGGCATGGTGATGTTGTATTCCAATCCTTAAACTGTACACAAGGGTGTCTGATTATGCTTATACACTTTTAAATTTTGCAGTGGTCTGAGATACCTTGCGTCTGAATACCTAAAGTAGATCAAGAAGCACTTCTTAAGGACTTGAAAAGACTTAACTTTCTCCTTGTGGGGAAAAAAAAATCTTATAAGATATTTTTGATGTATCTGAATAGTGTACCATGCAAATATTTATTGGGGCATTTACCATGACATGAGAAAAGCAGCAACACACAGACCCTCATGCTTAATTAGGAGGAATGCTCTTTTGCTCGAAGTGGTGCAACAAAAATATTTTTCTTTTATTTCATGACCATCTGTATACTGATGGAAACTGGCTTGTAAACAAACAAACAAAAAAGACGGCTAGCAAATTGGAACAAGTAGGCCATGATTTGTGTCAATATTGATTCATCCTATCCTGCATAGTTGTGTGTTACTGTCCTTTGTGTGCTATGGTTTCAGACTGCAATTTTCACCAATAATGTTCATTATTTAAATGAGACAGATAGGCTATTGTCAAGGACTGTGATCCTGGTGACATTATTATTCTGACCTAGTGTAAATATCATGACCTGTCTTGGAACTCTTGCAGTAAATGAAAGGGTTCAGGCAGTCAAGGTGACAACAGACCTGTCCATAAATCAAGCCTTCAGACATTATGATAAGTTTTATTAAAGAGCAAATGGATTTTTTGACATTATGACTTGTATACAAGAGTCAGTAAATGTAAATGTAGCCATTTATTTAAAAAGATAAAACAGATTAGGTTGTGAGACTAGTGGAAAATACTGCTGTACCTTTCATTTTCACTTTTTTTTGTGTTGACTATGGAACTTCTAAAATACCAGAGATGGGTGATACACACAGAAGCCCAGTTATTCTGAAAGACAACAGGAATCTAAATTGATGAACAAAGTGGCTGGTACAGATCAGTGGCTTAATTAACTCAATACTGACCATTTTTATTTGACATAAGACTACATGCAAGTATTTCATGCGTCAGAAAGGTTCCATTATATCTGGATATGTCAGTTAATATGAATTCTTAGGAAAGCTTTAAGAAAATTTACTCTTAGTGCTTTTTCTTTAAAGCATCTAATCTAAAATCAGATAGTCCAACACTAGGAAAAGATATGTTATGGGGGCTAAGATGTTCTTTTACATATACTTGTAACTTTTTATGTCCTCACTATACAGGTAATGTTGCACACTTATAAATCAGAGAATTCCCTAGACATAATAAAATATTGCATATCAGAAAAAAGTGTTGGAAAACTTTTTTCAAAATAATTTTATATTGACACATATAAGAAAGGAAAAAGGCATGATTTATGTACAAGATAACTTTCTGTTTCAAAACAGCCAGAAGAAATACAGCAAAAATATTAAAAAGTCACATTTGGGTAGTCAAGTATAATATATTTATTTTTTAATGCTACAAGAAAAATATGTGCATTTATGAATAAAATCTGATCCATAAAAATTAATTTCCTTGGTCACTAAAATAATTGGGGTTTTTTCTGGATTTATGCAGAGGAAGTATTAAGTGAAATCTGAGTCCACATGGTGTATTAAATATTGAAAAATTACTTTTGAAATTTTCATCTTTACTGTAATGGTTATGTTTGCTGCCATAAGACGCAGCACTAGCATTTTGATAAGTTCTGTCTTCTTGTGTTTCACAGTGACTGTCCTTTCAGCTTTGTTTATGCAGTGTTGATTTGATGATCAAAAATCAGTGTTTATATTGAAAGGTGTTTTTAAAGGATTAACTGCTTGAAGCCTAAATACAGCAATAAGCTAAAACTAGAGATCAGGTGACAATTACTGTAAGACAAAAAAATACCAAAAATAAAAGGGTTGCCCATAAAATAAGTACTAACACCTGGCATAAAATGCAGCTTCTTTCATAATGTTATTTATCCCAATATCTTTTTGTCACAGTTCTGAAGTGGAAACTGCCATTGATTTTGTGTGTTAGAATTTCAGTTGGTTACTGAATATTGCATGGCAAACACCCTATTGAAACTTTGCTACAGTCAGATTAATACAAAATAATAGGAATGAATCCCAATCCCTGAACTCTAGAGCCATTTATCTATTCATGGCAAAAACGTGAATTAGATTTCATCATGTCTTTTTCTCTACTTTACACACTTGGACTTAGCACTGGTAACGCACTTGGAGTGGGAATGATGAATGTTAAGATTTTGATTTTTTTAATTCAGAAAGACCTTTTAATCATTTTCTTCTCATTTTTTTGTTGGAGACTATTCCAAATTATAAAAAGCACTCAGAAAGTCTTCTCAGCTCAGATCCGTGAGACTGAGGTCCCTTACTGCCTCACTCCTACTCTGCTACCACTAAAAAAATCTTTGTTGTCCATGATGACTATGGGCACACTACTGTCCCTGGCTCATCCTGGAAGGGTCCTGGACATTTTCTGAGGGAAAGCTATCCGACCTGAGTCAAAATCATAGCAAGAAACATGCCAAGAATCAAATGCCTGGATGACATCAGGATAGCACTCAAGCCCATACCTTTGTCCAGTTTGATTATTAGTGTGAATATAGCTGTCAATATGTAAATACTTTACCCTTCCTTCTTTGGTTTTTTTTTTTATTTATTTTCCGGTAAAGCAAGCTAATTTATTCCAGAGGCTTATACTCTTCAGCTTTGTTTCTCTACTTTCTATCTAACATTTGCGTCGTAGTTGACCATCTCCCAACACACAGCCAACTTTATTTCCACTAGCATACATTTCAAGTAATTCTTGCCATGATGCAGACTTTTCAGGAGTGACTGCATGGAACCAAAGGAAAATCAGTTTTCTCCTTCTTCATTATTATGATAGTGAGTGGCAACCTGTTGCTCAAGCTGTCCTTACTCATACTTCAGACTTGCCCATCCAGAAGTGATGCAGAGCATTGCTGTTGAGAATTCTTAAGATGTTTTTCTTGGTTTTGTAACTTTTACTAGCCAAAACTATATAAAGAATTTCAATGCTTTCCATAGGGAATATAGACCTGAACTGAAAATTTGAAAGGAAAAAATAGTCACCTTCACTACGAAGGCATACATTGTATCACTGGAAAGCAAGAAAAAAACCCACTCTAGTAAAATATACTGATGTTTCTATATCTATATATTAAATTGAAATTTTCCCTAGAAAATCCATTTGAATCTTATGTCAAATATCTCCCACTTGTCATCAATTAGAAATGATGTTACAGTAATGAATGTATGACATGAGTCCGTAGCCTAACAAATGGAATCTCTTATTATCATCATCTATGTACTGTAAGTCACCTGAGCAGTGTTCACAGTACTTGTCACTCCATGTTTAGTAACAAAAATTTTCCTTCCTAGAAAAGGCACATGCTGCAGCCACACTGCCAAATCACAGAAGACAAAGGAAGGGATTGGGAGTATGAAGAACCATGCACTGTAGGAAAAAATGAGATTTGAGAGCGTTAAGGAACCTGAAGGTGCGCAAGTCACAGAATCACGGAATCATAGAATGGCTTGGGTTGGAACAGATCTTAAAGATCATCTGGTTCCACCCCACCTACCATGGGCAGGGACACCTTTGACAGATCTTAAAGATCATCTGGTTCCAACCCACCTACCATGGGCAGGGACACCTTTCACTAGACCAGGCTGTTCAAAGCTGCATTCAACCTGGACTTGAACACTTCCAGGGATGGGACTGAATTAGGGGCTGATTTTAAAATCTTTGATGTTGAAAACACTTATATTTTTGAAAGGAACTGAATGAAAGCTACACAGGTATGAAATGGAAAATGGACATGTTCCAACCTCTAGAAACTATCTTTGCTGTGCAACAACCTCTCTGCTACAACTGATTTTGTCTGGAAGTTGGTATCCTAGGAAAATAGGAAAAGAAGAGGAAACTTCTCAACAAAATTAAGAAACTGAAACAACTGATAACTGGGGAAGGACAAATTATATCTCATTAAGAGAAAAAGTCAGCGGCTTTTATTTAGGTTAGTTGTCTATAACTAGAATGCAAGGGGAAATGCCTGGCCTCCATTCTAGAATTGTTTCTGAGACTGCAAATGCTTTTTTAGAGCTGAAGCCAGTGTGATAAAGTGCTGTTCCTTCACCAGAAAGAATGTTTGCTTACTATTTCATCATCCCCTGGAGGCACAGAGAAAGAAAATAAGCACATCAGTTGTCATTATGACAGGATAAAAATGGAGCCATCATATTTCAATAACACAATGCAATGAGCAGCCCCATCGAGTGATGAATTATGGACTCTCTCTTTCACACTCAACTATAAGTTAATATTATCTCCCCAGGATAATTAGAGTGAAGTTCAATTACTGACCCTGAATTACCGTGTGGGCCACTCCATGGGTTCTGACACAGCGTTTTACACATTTATCTTTTCACCTAATGCGCTAAATCTGCATTGCTCAGGTGATTAATCATACTGGGTCCCATCTAGCTCACACTATTCTTCTTGTATGGATTGGCTGGTCCCTGGAGTCCCCTTGAGCACAATATGAGAAGGTCTATTATGCTGTGTTTTTCTACCAATTTATGTTCTTCCTTGTGCTTTGAGTTTGTGGTCATTTCTGATGTTTGCCCAAAAAAGCTGATTGTAAAAATACAACAATTTTAGACAGAGAATTATGCACTTCCTTACCAAGAAAGAGTCAGATAACTCAGTCAGTGTGAGTAAAACATAACTATAAAATGCTGGTTGAAACAGATAGGTCCCTTTATTTCCATGTGTAAAGGTGAAAGAAGAGAAATACACAATATGGCTCTGGAGGCATTGGTCAATTTCCTGCAAGCTGTGTTATTTCTTTCCCTTGTGAAGAACAAATTCCACTCTTGATCTACTTACTCAGAATAAATCCCTTGTTAATTTTTTCCTGTGAATTTTTAGGGCTGTAATGAGCAACCTTAAATATCTCTCAAAAAAAGGAAAAAAACCCCAAGTTTTTATTTATAGGGAAAATGTTCTAAAAAAATTTCTAGGTTCAGAACCCTTGGCACAACTTATTAGAATTATGTTTTCGTCAGCCCATTGTCTTGCTGAATATACATTGGCTGTTGGAGAATGTTTCATAATTCTCCAACTCACTTAAGAGAAATCCTGGTTTACTCCATGAGCAGTCTCGGTGAAATGAAGGAGAAGGGATTAAAAGAGAATCAGAGGATCTGGATAATCAGCTATCTAAAGGACAGAAATTGAGGTCACATGCTGGGAGGAATAAAAGAGAATGAGATCTTCTTTTATATCACCAGCCATAATGCTAAAATCTCAGGTTGCAGGGCATAGAAGTAAGTTGTAATTCCCTCACCCACAGGCCAGGGAAATGGGTAGCAAGGAGAAATGAGAGGCAGAGGCAATTTGGGCAAATGACAATACATAATATGCAGACCAAGACATTACCATTCAGCAAATTTGGGGTACAGCAAAAAAAGTTATGCTTTAGAACAGAATCGTGAAACGAGCTAGACTTCAGAAGGTATCTAATTCCCAACTCTTCCCTGGATATAGGCTCCCTGAGTTGGATATCAGTAATATGTTGTCAGTGAATAACTGTGTTTGCTCTTAGCAAGCAATTTCATGTTAAGCTATGACCAGATTTGTTACAGAGGTTTAAACTTTGGCTTAGAAGTGCTTTAAACCTCCTCAAACTTTTGGTTTGAATCAGATTCAGATCAAATTTTCAGTTTATGTTTTCCAAACTGGTGCTTCAGCTTCTAATATTGTCCCTCTGGATTGTAATTTCTAAAAATATAATTTATGTTGAAACCAACAACTGCTACTAGAGTGCTTCTTCGCACAAAGGAACAAAAACAATAAATATAATGTCTGACAAATTACTACTATGAGAAGAACAGAAAAAAGACAGGATATATCCATTCTTCAGGAAAAGGATGGAAAGCAGTTAGAAAAAGAAGGAGTGAATGAAACACTCATTTAGCCTTTCTGCTGTGCCCAAATTGCACTGTTCCTTTGTCTGGCTCATTTTAAATTAACTTATTAAATCCTTAAAATGCTATACATACATAAGAATCAGAAATCAAAGCTAATATTGTGACTAGTTGTGAGTTTATATCTGAACTGGTACAACTGTGTACTGATATATTACACCTGCTGAAACTTGGTGAGTTTTCCAGATTGGTGTGATAGAACTTGCTGCCATCTGAATTTTGCATTGATTTATTTTGCATTTATTTGTCCTTCAGGGTCAAAGCAAAGTTATGGGCCCTGTGTCCATAAAACTCTAATCAAAGCAGCCATAAAGGTGGTGTGGAGGAAGGAATATGGTTTTCATGTGAGCATAACAACAGGATGGTATGTGGCAGGTTTTTCAGAGGTGAGCAAGTACTTTCAATTCTTATCAGCAGCCATTTTTAATTACTCTTGAAGCACAAACCAGTTGGAAACTTAACTCTACAATATTATGGATATGAGATTTGCAGTACTTGTTCTGCACTTCATCTTTCCTGGGTTACATATATTTAAGAAAGCCCTTCCACTTCCCTTTACCTTTCTCTTTCCTTTTCCCCTTCCCCTTCTCCTTCCCCTTCCCCTTCCCCTTTCACTTCCCCTTCCCCTTCCCATTCCTGAGAGGAGTCGTCATCATAATGCAGTGGAGGTTTTAATGATTCTCAGGTGACCTCAGAGTCTCTGAGAGTAGACTGACTTAAAGCTGACATTCCCCCAGTCCCTGCTCTGTGCCAAGGACAGGTCAGAAAGGCAAAGAAACTCTCCCTAACAAATGCAAACATCAACCTCTTTCCACATTTAGGATGTAATACAAACCCCTATTTTCCTAATCACCTGGATAAGCATAACCAGAGTAACATGACTATTTTAATTGGACTTTTTGGATGAGACTCATCCTTTCTTCAAGTAAGACAGGAAATGTTTTCTGCAAATCCCATAAGGATTGGTACTTTTACTCAGTCTGCATATCTCTGCCTTTCCTAAACTGTGCATTGGAAGAGCCTGGATTATTATTTGTTTTTCCAGCTACGAGTAGATCAGCCTAGCACAGCTAAAGCTACAAATGACAATTTTTCAATCATTTGGTATACCATGGAGATTTCAGCAGATTATATTGTTGGACTTGAAGAGATTTTGAATGCCTGATGAGCTTCATTGTTGATTTTTAGCATAAATATCTATACTTGAGAAAGTAAACCTTTTTTATCCCATTCTTCCTGCTTTGTCACTTTTCTGTCCACTCAGTCCAGCCCTCATTATTCTTTTAAATATACTGCTGCCTTGAAAAGCAGTCCAGTGTTGGGCCTTAATTGTCAACAAGTTGAACTGTTCAAGAGCTACATTGTTAATTTCAACAGCCAGAAAAACCATAGCAAAGAGCATCTTCCAATTGAGCCAAGCCTACAGAGCTCTGTGTTGGCTCACCTGACAACATTGTTACTATTTTAGTATTTACTATTTTAGACTATAGAGGTACTGGCTTGAGTCAGGCAACTATGATATAAGGAGTCACTCTGCAAACTCAGGCACAGGATGAGAGAGATTGCTAATTGGGAAAGTCTGGCCACCATCTGGCATTTGTAGTCTCTATCTAAACTCTCCAGATGCAGCTCTGAGCAGCTGTAAATAAAGTCTTTCAGCAGTCAAAGATAATTTATATTAGATATTTTATTCTGTTAGCTAAAGTCCCGAGAATTTTTTGTGTCTGACCACCTTCTGTGAGCCAGAAGGAAGAAAACAGAGAGGAGGCAGAGGATGGCAGTTAAAATTATACTGCAGTTGTTTTCAAGACACTTGAATCACTATGCCAGCAGTTCAGTCATATTTTCAACACACACTTCTGAAAGCAGCTGTTGAACTTTGTCCAGCATGTGTTAGCATCTGAAAAACATACACAGTTTGTGTGTTGTCCCCCATGAGGTTGATACTGTCTATTAAGACTTTGAAAATTCAGGATGCAAGCTATGTCATAATGCTGCTGATAATACTATCATAGACTCACAGAATGTTAGCAATTGTAAAGGACCTTAAAGAGCATCTAGTGCCAAACTCCACTGCCATGGGCAAGGACACCTCCCACTAGGCTAGGTTGCTCAAGGCCTCATCCAACCTGGCTTTGAACACTGCCCGGGCTGGGACATCCACAACCTCCCTGGGCAACCTATTCTAGTGCCTCATCACCCTCACAGTAAAGAATTTCTTCCTGATATGTAACCTAAATTTCCCCTCTTTCAATTTGTTCCTGTTATACCATTCTATCACTACAGTTCCTTATGAAGAGTCCATCTCCAGCTTCCCCATAGGCCCCCTTCAGATACTGGAAGCTTGCTATGAGGTATCCACTCAACCTTCTCTTCTCAGCCTGAGCAGCCCCAACTTTCTCAGCCTACCTTTGTAGGGGAGGTGCTCCAGTCTTCATCAGCTTTGTGGCCATCCTGTGGACTTGCTCCAACAGGTCCATGTTCTTCTTATGCTGGGGGGCCCAGAGCTGAACTCAGTACTTCAGGTGTAATCTCACCACAGCAGAGTAGAGGGGGAGAATCACCTCCTCCAACCTGCTGGCCACACTGCTTTCGATGCAACCCAGGACACAGTTGGCTTTCCGGGCTGCAGGCGCATGCTGCTGGCTCATATAGAGTTTTTCATCAACCATAATCCCCAAGACTTTCTCCATAGCACAGCTCTCAATCACTTCTCCATCCAATCTGTTGGTGTGTCGGGAATTGTCACAACCCAGGTGTGGGACCATGCACTTCGCTTTTTTGAACTTCATAGAGTTTGCATTGGCCCACCTCTCAAGCCTATCAGGGTTCCTCTGGATGGCATCCCTTCCCTCCAGCGTGTTGACCGCACCGCATAGCTTGGTGGCATTAGGAAATCTGCTGAGGATGCACTCCGTCCCATTGCCCATATGACCAAAAAAGGTATTAAACAGCTCTGGACTCAATACTGATTCCTGAGGAATGTCACTCGTCACTGGTCTCCACTTGGATATCAAACCATTGACAACTCTTTGCATGACCATCCTGCCAGTTCATAATCCATTGATGGTCCATCCATCAAATCCATGTATCTCTAATTTAGAGACAAGGATGTTGTGTGGGGCAGTGTCAAATGCTTTGCATAAGTCCAAGAAGACTATGTCAGTTGCTCTGCCCCTCTTCACCAGTACTGTAAGCAAATCATAGAAGGTCATAAAATTTGTCAGGCATGATTTCCCCTTTGTAAAGCCATGTTGGCTGTTACCAATCACCTTTGGTTTTCGTGTGCCTTGTCATGGTTTTCAGGAGAATCTGCTCCATGTTCTTGTCTGGAACAGAGTTGAGACTGACTGGTCTGTAGGTGAGTCTGACTGGTCTATGAAATCTAGCAGTGAACTGATCCCTTTCTAATCCTCTAATTGAGTCTTAATTGTCTTTTACTATGTACCTTACCGTGTTCCCATATTTTTATATCATTCTTGCAGTTTCATGGGGTTTTTTTGCACTGTTCAGTAAACTTGCTCTCCATATTTCCTACTGATTTGTGTTTCTGGAAGTCCTTTCCTTGAGTTTTTTCTACCTCTCTTTTTTCTTTTTTTTTTTTTATTATTCTTTTCCTTTCTCTCTTTTTTGCTTCTTTTTTTTTTTTTTTTTTTTTTTTTTTTACCAATTTTTACCAGCTTAATTTTCTTCTGCTCAGGTCTGCATGACTGCAAAACAAACTCCTACATTCAAAAGGCAGAAATTGTTCTGCCACTTTATCTTTGAAACCAAACAAGCACACTCTAGAAGTTCCCCAGTGTCCTTAAAAGTGCAGTGCCCAGGAATGAGTCTCAAACAAGTGTGCCTCCTGGAAGTCACAGTTCCCAAAGATTTTCTTACTCAGGTAGCCTTCCTTTGATATATCCAATTTTTTTCTTTTTCATTTTTTTTTCTGTTAGTTTATTTTTTACCTGGTAGGAGCCTCTGTCCACACAAATCCATCTCTACTATTCTGTTCATTTATTTTAGACTTCAATCATGTCTGCCCAGCTCCTGTGTACGTATGGGTTGTAGTCTTTCCTAAATCTCTAAAGCAGGTGTTACTGTGTTGATTGTACTAAAAAAAGCAAACTCCTTTCCTGTCAATAAGAGGAACAGCATGTGCTATAGCTCTTTAACTGAGCTCAAATTCTATCTCATAAATGGTCCCAAGGGTTTCTTTTAGTTCCATTTAGGGCCACTTGCTCAGCACATTTCCTCACTGAATCAATAATGCAATAACTGGTCTGGATAACAAAAAGTGGAATGCCACCTTTTTTCTTTCTTTTTTTCTTTTTGATCTCCTCAGACTTTAACTATAACCAGAGACACCGATTGCAACTTTATGAAACTCCATATTACAGCCAAATTAGACTTTTGGTACAATACCTGTCCCAGTGAACCAATGTGTGTATCAGGCTTGCATTGGAATTTCTCTGTGAAAAAAATTCTGATTAAGTTTTTTAAAAAATTGAAAGAATTTAAAAGAAATATTATATTCCTAGTACCAACATAAGCAGTTTTGTGGAAAAGGTATGTAACCCCACAAGAAGATTTCTATATTGCAATATGTTCTGTGTGATGTTGGGAAGACTTCCCTTGGTCATTCAACAAAATCTGTATTGAAATGGCTTTTATGTAGATCTGCTGTTGTCTTGCTCTCGCTTTTATAAGTTGTCATCAAAAGCCTGGGAACATAGGGTTTTATAAACTGGAAAGATTTTCTTCCTGCTCAGTGATCTCATAACATTCTAAATAATACTATACGACATTTGTTGAAGCTGAGTTCCAAAGAGTGTTATGATATCCCTCATTTGAACCAGACTGACTGCACTGGCAGTGAACAGGAGAGGTACTCTCCCTCTCTGGGAGGGATTAATCCCCAGGCACAATGCAGTACATCATCTCTTAGGATCATACAGCCTGCTCTACAGACTGTTCTGAAATTTGATGCACAGGAAAGGAATGCTCTGGCCAGAACCTTTCCTATGTGCTTCAGAGGGTAACCACATCTTTTGGGCAGAATGAGTAATATATTTTCCTCAACAGCAGGTACCACAGTTCTGACTAGTGCTGTCCTAGATGCTACTGCTAAAAATGTTCTGGTCCCCTTTAGTCAAATTGGTGTAATAATGCCATTTGATAGACAAGTCCAGTTAAGTTTCTTTCTCTTACACAGACTCATATATTAAAAAAGCAAGGCCACCAAAACTCCACACCAAGCCCTCTCAATGATTTGCTGGCTTTTTCCAATAACACAGCTTTGTGTGCCAGTGCTTTGTAATGCACAAGAATTAAAAGGATATTTTTTTAACATTCCTGTTTCCTCACATGTTAACTTTATTACCAGAGGGGTATTTGTATTCCTCCTTTTGATGATACTCTCTGGCACATCTTCAGTGAAATGTAAATAGTGAAATGTCTGATTCTTTAGAATCTTCTAAAATACCCAGGACAACTTCCGAATGTCATTGTACTGAAAGAATAGTTAAGAAATAAGAATGCACCTGCACTATCCATTTCTTCCTCAAACAATGGGTACAATAGTTTGTCAGCTATTCAGATTAATTTTTTATTTTTATTTTATACAATTCAGGTCTGAAGCTGTGTCATGCTGAAATCAATACTACAGCTATTTCAGGCACACATTTTTTAAAGAACATTTATGTCATCATTGATTGTCTTGATTCTTTATAACCAGGAACCAGCCGAAGCACTCTTGCTTACAGTACTGTGTATTTATTGGTATCTGTAGTACAGTATGTTTTATAGGGTTGGTTAATCCAGGAAAAAGGTTAGCCTAAGTTGACAAGAGTGAAAGAAGTATTGAAAAGGAGATCAGGTCCTTTAGGATTTCTAAACATCTATTAATGATTGATTGATCCTATGTAGAGTACAATCTCATAGACTGAGATAAGTTAATTTATTTTTCAGTTTCTCTCAGGCTTTTCTTGGATAGTTCAAAACCTCTGCTAGTTTACATTAAATCATATGGTGCAGAAATTCATGGTCTGAACTACTTGCTTAGAATTTGCTTCATTTTTTGCAGTTGAAAAGTCTGAACCATGAATTGATGAGCATTATGGGAAATGAGTTCTGTGTTTCCTTTGAAGAGAAATACCACAAAGCATACCATTTACCATCAATTATGATATAGTAAAGGTTGTCCATAAAATTAACCTAAACAATCAAGTCATCCTTTGATATTATTTCAGTAGCTGACTGGCATTGTCACATTTCAGAAAATTGAATTCAGCTGTATGAAACATATGTTTAAAAGTTGTACTCTTTCAATAATTATGCTATAACATCCCTATTTTATGCAAAGCTAACTAGATATTGTCATATTAAAATAGCAAATCCAATTCATTGCTTATGAAACACATGTTTAAAAAAATAAAAGGCACACTTTAATTATTTCAAGAGTGTTCAGACTGGCTCACCAGCCTACTGAATATTGCATTTGTTTAAAACTCAATCATGCAAAATGAAGACTCGATTTGAAAAATTTTAATAAAGATAACCAGACTATCATTATATCATTTGAATGCTAATCGGTGCTTTCATTCAGTGGAGGGAGCAGCGATAGTGTCAACTTTGCTGGAGGCTCTTTATTTCGCAATAAAAACATTTACATTCTAATGATTTTATTAAAGCATAGTAGCTGTCAGCATCCCCAGATGACTCCCTGGCAAACTGTATCAGTTATCAACTCATATTGCCTTTATCAAAACCACCCAGTGGTGAGTCTAGGCCTGCCACAATGAGATGTCTATTGCTCGGAGAGCTGGTATTTAATCATTTCTTCTACAGTATTGTTCTGCTTACAGTGCATAAATAAGTGCTTCAAATAACCCCAGAGTGCTACTGACAATGAAACAAAGTATCAGTCCTATTTATCTTTCCCACATTCTTCAGAAAGCTTCTTCTCCACTTCTTTTTCCCCTTTTTTTATTATTTTGTTGTTGTTGCAGGCACTTTTTTTCTTCATGCTAACCTATCATCATTCAAGAGCTCTGAATTTCTTCATGATGAGCAGTAGGACTCACAGATAGAGTCAAGGAAGGTGATATTTTTTGTGCTAGGAAGTGATATAATGAATACTGGAAACAACTGGATTAGAAGTGATAGGTGGACTCTGAAGCAATGTTGACCTTAACAGAAAAACCTACGGGGAAGGAAAACAACAACCAAGCCTCAAGTTTGCCATTTTATGTCTCGAAATTGATAGTATGTTCCTTATGTAGAGACAGAAGTGGGTAAAATGGGTGGGGATGGTAAATACAAGGTTGTAAACCTCCTGGGCAGACCTTGTCTACTTTCTGCTAAGGGACACTAAATATAAATAGATGCATGCTATGCGTTATCAGATATTTCTTTTCCTGACTAAGCAATGCTGATCTGAGGACAGCCCTCTTAATGGTGATAAAAGTGTGTCAGTCCCCAGCACATAAACACATCTGTTTTTAAAAGAAATTATTTCCCTGGCTTTCATTCACTTTTTTTTTTTTTTTCACTCAGGGAACCAGCCAGTGCAGATAATAGTGCTCTGAAGACTCCTTTTTCAGCTCAGCCAACTAAAATCTTCTCAGTCTCACAGCGTAAAATGCCTCTTAATTTGGTGGTAGTGAAGTTCTGTCCTTGGATTGTATTACTTCTTGGAATAATTTTTAAAACCTTCAGTAGAGATTAGCTGTAAATGTTTGTTTTGTTTTGGTGTTAGCCCAACTTGTTGTGACATATGGCAGAGTGACAGTGTACTAGGTGGAGGCTTTCAAGTTCAGTGTCCTAACATTTGACTTTCTGCTTAAACTGCTGAACATCAGTTCTGATCCACTGGGATGTTTTCCTTGAAGAAATGTCATCACATCCTTTTGGTTTATGGCAGCTGTCCATCTACTCAGTCATGTTATTATCCATTCTCCAGTAAAGTGTTTAGTATCAACATCAGAATGCACTGTGCAAATCAATAACATATCATTGTAATTACATTTCTCAGGCTGGAAAATCAAAACTGTTTGCAGTATTTGACTGAAATGTCATAAATATGCAAAGTCTATTGCTTGGCTGGTCTTCTGGTAGCAGTTCTGTTTTAAACCTAGATCCAGATTTTGTTTCTGACTCTTCTGATTTGCTCTGCAGCCTTGGGCAAATCACATTGCCTCCATCTATAAAAGCAGATGATAACTGATCAAAGGCACCATCTCTGACTGGTGTGTGTAATCGCAGCCTAAAATAAGGACAGATTTTGCAAAGACACTTAGAGACAATGAGGCAAAGAGAGTCAGCATTGCTAATGCCTGAATGAGAAATACAACATCTAGACTTGGTCATGAGTGTATTTGGGAATGCTATCCAGGCTGGGAATATTTTGTGCCAGAAGGAAGTGTGATGTTGGTCTCATTTTCCTTCCAACCTTACTTCATTTCTATGTCTTCTTGTGAGGTTTTAAGACCTAATAAGGATTTTAAAACTTTGAAATGTTCTACTTCTGCTCTAAATGTTTTCCTATTTTAATACTGCTGAAAGTTACCTTCTTTTCTTAATCTAAAAAAAAGCACTATCCAGGTCAGCAAATATACACCTGCATTCAGTGAAGAGAGAAAAACAATTCACTCCTTTTAAATGTGCTTCACATTTTCCCCATCTGATCTTGGTACATGGCTCAGGGCTTCTATTTGACCCTGTCTTGCTCACTTTATATTGAAACGCTATTGACCTGACCTCTTTGATTTATCAATGTTGACAAACATGCAGTCTGACAAACAAGGTCCTGATACAGAGTATTTCAGACACAGCAGCAGTGCTTCAAACACCCTGCAAGCTGCTGTTCAGATGATGCTACCATAACTCATTTAATTTTTTTATAAGGTGGAGAGTGAACAATATTTTAGAAATAAAAACCTCAAAAAATAGGGTTGAAATTTTATCAAAATGCATTTATTATTGTTTTGCCAAGTACTGCTTTGAAATGTTATTTCGGCTGTAGTTTTACAAAGTAGCACATTTATCAGTATTGAATATAAGTGGTATTATAATGTTGGATGAAATATATTGTAGAGTTGACTGAGGATGCACTACCAAGCTAAACACCATTTTTATACAAATGTCATTCTTTTTATTAATTATCTTTTTGCATAAAAATTCCCATTTTTTATTTTCAATGCATGCATGCATTTCTTCTGACATAAGGAGAAGGTGTACATAAATCAACTATTTGTTAGTTTTATAGTCAGGAAAAACTGCTGATTCTAATTGTTTAAAAGAAAGAGATTAAAGAAATGGATCACTCAAAGGTGATCCTGAATTTAGCTTTCCGATGTAGATGTTATTTGTTGATGAACTTAGGTTTTCTTATATGTATTTTTAAAACTGAGATTTCTGAAATTCTCTTTGAAAAGAACATCCCTGGGATAAGTATTTCCTTCAACACTGTAAGTGTTCATAAGCTTATCTATATAGTAACCTTTCTTTTCTAAATACCTAATTTTAACCAAAGTTGCTGCAGATTTTGCTATAGTGAATTTCTGATTAGAGTACTTTTAAGGCAGATGTAAAATACAGCAAAGTGTTATTACTCAATAAAGCTCAGACAAACAGGAATTGATAGAAATTTATGTTAATTGTATAGAAAACATGCCAAGAGAATTCTAAATTTGGCAAGGTATGCATCTCTTCCACTAATATCTAGGACCATCCAAAAGAATTGTGTTCTAAAATGGACCATGTTTCATTGGCAAGAAGCAGACTTCAAAAGATGTGATAGAATTTGAGCTTCTGCTGTGAAACACACTTAATAATTTCTTAGATCTTTCTTTGGCATGCATTTATGGAAGAAGAAATCTGTAAGAGGTCTTTCATGATCTTTACATTACCAACAAAATTCCTTCTTCTGTGAAGTGGATGCAAGAAATTCCAGAAACTGTTTTTCTCTTGGGGATAAATCCTGAAACACTCAAGAAAATACATTTTTCTTTGAGGAATAGTAACCTGTGGCGGATAAGACTGATCTCTCACCTCCCTTCTACTTTCATTAGTAGATCACACTGTAATCAGAGAGATCCTTAAGATGGAAAAGAGAGCCTGCAAAACAAAAACCTTTTCCCACTCTATCTAGCACAAACTCCAAGCCCATTGAACCATAGGGAGTGGAACCAGGAGAGAGGTGAGCAGTGGGGTGAGGTGAGCTCATTCAAGTAATGCCAACAGCAACTAATTTAAGATAAGTACCAAGTAGGCTCCTGATCTTTACCTCCATGAAGCGTACAAGCATATTGTATTCAACACTAGCCATCTCCTTTTCCTGTTGCAATTTATTGCTTGCAGTACTCGAAAGCTCCACAGCTATCCAAGCCACTGTTGGATAGGGAGAATGCAGAGGGATCCCACCTGTCAAGTAAACCTCACAGATGTTCAGAGCCTTTACTTCTGGTTTTAGAGAAGAATATATGAATGGTAGCACTAGAACTGGACAATCTAAAAAACTGTCACAGTATGCATCCTTTGCATCTTTCTTCCCTGATTTATGAAGTGACCACAATGATGCCACTCAAGAATATGAATAAGTGGCATCAATCTTGTGTCTCTTTTCTGTTGCCATTTTGATATTTGCTGTTGCAGTTATTGTATCAGCAACAACAACGACAACAACAAGAAAGAAAAGAAGCTCAAGGTTATTTTATTACTTGTATTTTACTTAATAGAAAAATAGTATGACTGAAAAGAATCATTTTGGTGATGTTAACATCATCATGTCTGCTGGAGTCTTATTCTCATTTGGACTACATTTGAACTGTCAGAAGTTCTTTCAACTTTCACTAAATAAATATTTCCAGATATGCACAAGAAATGCATATGTGAACCTAAAGGGTTTAGATAACTTCTGCAAAAATGAGTTAATTTTACAGTTGAAGTGCTAATAAATAAATGATATTCAACAAAAAAATAAATGTGTTTGTATTTATCTTGGAGCATCTGGAAGAATGCACAGCACTAGAGATGCTACAAAAAGCCACACCACACTGAGATAGCTGTAGAAAACTCAAAAGACTCTTAATTTTTCAGAGTTTGTTACTAGATCTATACCCATTATTCATACATTAGTGATAAATCCACAATACAAAAGTAGTGTGACTAATTCATCCCTCTCTATCTGCTGGCAACAATCAAAGCTGTATCATGCTCAATAATGGGTCTTAGTAGCTATTTCTGTACTTCGGAAGAGAAAGCTGTGAAAATGTAGTGTTGTTCACCTGAGAAAGCACGATGTTATCAAGTGGTCTCTATTTCCCTGGAAGTCCTTCTCACACTCTACTTGATTTCTGAGTCTCTCTCAGTTTCTCTCATTTTAAAAAGTTTGCAGAATCTGTGAACATGTAAACAGGTTATTGTCTCCTTTAAGATAAAAAAGTGTTTACTAGGGCCAACATACTGTTTGAACATTTTTAATCACCTGAGAAAGCACGATGTTATCAAGTGGTCTCTATTTCCCTGGAAGTCCTTCTCACACTCTACTTGATTTCTGAGTCTCTCTCAGTTTCTCTCATTTTAAAAAGTTTGCAGAATCTGTGAACATGTAAACAGGTTATTGTCTCCTTTAAGATAAAAAAGTGTTTACTAGGGCCAACATACTGTTTGAACATTTTTAATTAAAGATGCAGATTTATTAAAGTAAAATATCTGATAGAAATATGCCAACTTCAAAACTTTTAAATAGAAAATGGAAAAATGTTATTTTTTCTCTTGGTATTAATGAGCACTTTTTAAGCCTTTTTGCTCTGTTTCGCTGAACCACATAAATTATTGCATTCATTCTAGTATTATAAATTGTAAATGCTCTGATATTTATCTATATATATTTTATATGTACATTTAGTCTATGTATTTGATATTCTCATGAAACATAAAACTTTATCAAAAGAATGATTTCAGTGTTTCCAAGTATATTTGTGAGACATTTTTATTATGTAAAATTTTTTGGAATGTCAAATTTTTGTTCCATTTGGAATTAAACCCCTCACAGTGTTGCATTACAAGTGAGTTCTAAAGTTATGTAAAATTTGGAAAACCATGGCTTTTACTTTTTTTTAAACTAAGTAAATGCCTTATCTTCCCAGGTAAAATCCTTCCTCTATTCATGCAAAGTGGTCTTGCTAAAGTGAAGCAGCTATGGAAGATGAATAAAAATTGTCCTGCCCTCAATCACACTCCACCTCCAGTTATCTAGATGGAATTGTGTTCATTACCTATATAAAAGGCTGCCTTTGAGATCATAAACCATGTATTGCAAACAGTGGAGTGGAATAGTGGTTGTGATGGGGATGGTGTTCATTGCCCCTGTCCGCATCTGGGACACAAAGTAGAAGCAATGGCACAGTTTGAGGCCATATTCCTTTTTCTGAGACTCCACCTCTGACAGTACAGAAATCCCACTGATAAGCAAAGAGTAGGACATGCTGCTGAGGACTAGTGCCACAACTAAGCACTGCCTGAAGCTAAGTCACACTCTATGAGGATTGATGTTGTGAAGCATGGTGGGGCTAACATGATGTAGATTGCACAAGCAACAATAACATGCCCAAATGGAGTAATTATGCAAAAACCCATAAGGAGCTTTCACTAACATTGATTAAATGAAGGGAAAAAGTAAACAAGTGAGATTTAAAATTTGGTTTCTTTTCTCACTCTCTGGGAATCTACATGTGAAGAAGTCTGTAGCATTGTATACAGGGATTTATCTCAAAAAATGTTATATTTAAATAATTATCAAAAGGCCTTTTTCTACTAAAGACATAAAGATAACTTCAACTTAGTTTCAGATGAAGTTAATGAGACTATTTATATGATTTAGCTAACTGTTTGAACATTATACTGGGCCAACCTTAAAAGAACTAAAGTCCTTCAGAAAATGGTTTAAAATATGTTTAGTGTTTTAACAAAATAAGAATTAAAGGTATTTTTATGGCAATTAATTCCCAAAAGCAATGTTATGAATTGTTGTGAACAAATTTTAAAATATATCTAGAAAGCTAGTGGTTTGAATCCCATTCATATTTTTCTTCTCACCCTGACTTTTCATGAGCTTTTTAACATGGTCATATATGCCTTAGAAAGCCATAGCATGACACTCTAAACACATATAATCTAAATGCTGCTCTTCCACTTGAACTAATGACATACATGACTCCAGCAGACAACGAATATTCATTTGCAATAAATCAAAAGGCTCTGCACTTTATATAATTGCACATAAAATATATTAAAAGAAGCTATTAAGGTTGCAAAGTCAAGCATTCAAAAATTCAAAACCCTAGAATGAAAATTGCTCATGCAACCTTAATTTACTCTGTCAGTGTATGCATTAATATAAAGATGTTAATAATATGATCCGACTCTTCTGCCCCCCCCCCAAGACCTTTACCTCATAAAATGAATAATGTTTTCTTACAAATAGAGATACACTATACTCTTTTCCCACCATCATTCTGAAGATGTAATGAAGAACACCCTTCATGGCTTATCTACAGTGCAGATCATTCTCTTATATGGCGACTTAACAAACAAAGGAATTTATCGCCCTACAAAAAAGAACTAGGTTGGAATGAGATTCATGTCAAAGGTGCTTCCAAAACAGATGCTGAATTTGAGAGGATCATTGTCTGAATTTTTTTCAAAGACTCTTTAATTAGATAGCATTTTCTAAGTGGAAGTTATGATTTTTGTTTGTGGTACTTGCAGCTGTGAATTCTCAATATTTATGCCCAACAAGTCCTCGAGTCTCTAATCATTCAATCAAGAACCCATGAGGATCTCATGAAAAAATCTTTTCTTGCCCAGGAACACAGAGGAACTCTACTCCATAGTCACAAACAGTCTCTGAAGCTAGGATTTGAATCCTGACAGTGCCAGCCAGTGAGTCAATGGAGTTTTAAGTTAATCAGTTCACCATGAAGGTGTTACCCATGTATGCTCAGCTGAGTAGCCCTTCAGTCTATTTTATTTAGCCACCTACAAGGACAACTGCAGCACCTAGTTCACATGTAGACACCTAAATTTAGCTATCTTAATCTGCAAGTTGAAATGCATTCCAGATTTCTTGCATAGTCCTAATCATGAAATTATTCTTCCTTCCCTTAACTTCCCTTCCTTCACTTGCACTGCACATCTTCCAAATTCTTCAATAAAAGATGCTTTTCTACCCCTAAGGTAAATACCTGGACATGGTACTATATTAATTATCAAAGCTTAGGTGATGTTTAAGAAACAACATAATGACTATTAATGTAGTTCACTTTTTCCTGGAAATTCCTGTAAATGTTGTCCTTAGTGCTGGCAGGAATTCCCAATTAACTTTGTCCTTAACTAAGTTTAGCCTTTATAAACACCTAGCCACATTTTGCCTTAGCTTTTCCAAGATTTTTCAAATCTTTTCCACTTTTTCTTTGGGACCCTTCTCCAACCTTTTTTGACTCCTTTACTCTTCTATTTCATTCTTAATAATTTCCAGTTCTTCACACTTCCCTGTTCTTTTAACAAAAAGGAATCTTCCACCCACTTGAATCAATCCATTGTCCCATTCCTCGTCTCAGCCTGTCAGTCCTCATGTTCTAACAGTCCATCACTACTTTCATCCAGAAGACAGTCAGAAGACAGACATAGTCAGAAGTGTCTAAAACTATATTCCTTTTATAGTGACAATTCAAAACAAAATCTTTTGGGGTTTTGGGCCTTCTCAACACTCAAGGCTGAGCTAGTGTAGAAACTGGCAGCAATAATTGTCATCTGTATGAGGACTAAGAGCAAAACTAAACCCTATGCTAGATAGCAAACCCTTTGCAGGTGGCAAAGGCGTGATGAGATACAGAAAACCTGACACATTCTGAAGCAGCCTAAAGTTACAATTTCAGGAAAAGTCCTACTCATCCATTAGCGTGGATGAGCATGCCCAGATTACCATGGAGAAGTGTAATTTTCAACTGGGCTAAAGATAAAATAAGGATTTTCAAAAGGAAACAAATGCCATGCTCTGTCCTTCCTCAAAGTACTATAGGATAATCATTTTCCTGTTTAAAAGACATTTGAGCCTGGGCTAAGTAAATAATCCTTCACATTTTAGAATATTTCTGAAATAGCATAATGATTATGGCTGAAATTTTGCAAAGCAACTCAACTTCATATATTCCATTA
>NW_008678532.1:94426-116932 GCF_000695815.1 Acanthisitta chloris
ATAAGGTTGTTTATGCACAATGAGCTTTTTTACCACAGATGTCCAGTAATTTTCATAATGTGCAGAACCATCCACCCCACTCAAAATTACTAAACTTCAATATATATTCTTGGCTTACAGGTAAACGAAACCTAATTAAAATCACCATCACTGTTACATTCACTGCTAGAGGTCTGATCCTATATCTTCTAAAATCATTTCCTCTGAGGGCTATAGCACATGATCTTACATGTTTAAAACTCTTCCATCCTGAGGACAGTAAAAACAGGGATGTGCGCTGAACTCTGATCTCCCTCTCTGATTTAAAGCCATAAAATCAGAGACATTAAAAGTAAGTTAATACTCGATGAAAAAAATTGCAAATGTGTTTAAAAGGTAATTAGTGAATAATTCCTTTAGTTACTTTGCTCTCTTCCTTTCTCATTGAACTTGACCCTGTTGTCTATAGGAAGCATTATAAATTTTGAAAGTCTCTCATGAACTGGACATTTTAATGAACTACTCACAGCAGTCACCTGTCAGTGGCCAGTTTATTGGAGAGAGTGAGTGAAAATTTATCTCTCCTGCACAATATGTAACACTACTTTTCACAGAGACCCGGGCTAATTTAACTCTGCTGTTTTCTGAATTAACAAGGCTTGTCTTCAAACCTTTCGACATAAGAGCATTCTGTTCTGTTATTATTTTAGTGCTCGCCTTCCCACCCTCCCTCAGGACGTGCGTTATTTAATCCATCTGGAGCCTTAGTAACCAAGTTCCCCTGCTCTCCCTGACCCCAGTGATTTATGTTTCATATTTCATGCTGTGGTTGGTCTTTTACCACTTATATTCCCCTTCCTTATTCTGGTCAATCTTTTTTTTTCTCTCCCTCTCCCCTAAGCCACTTTTTCTTTTTTTTTTAGGAGGAAGGATAAATATTTGACAAGTGGACTGTTTGTCATGCAAGACCTAACACAGTTACAGTTAGGGTGGAGAATAATTCAATCTGCCGACTTAAATACAGATAGATCATTGGCTGTTGCTAGGCCAAGGGTTGTGCCACTCATAATTTTTCCCACTGATACAACTATTTTATGGAAAATGACATACATCTTTAGGTGTTAAATCATCCCTAGAATAATTTGTCTGTCAGGAATCAAAGTGAAAGGAAATAAAATACCAGAGCACAGAGTTGTATTGCTAAATCTCATATTCCACAGAGGTACATGCTTGCACTTTTGCGTGTGGTCATATCTGTGTCTTTAAATAAAAACAACACACACACAGAGGGAAGAAAACCTTGAAAGAAGCAGGAGGGAGGCATTTGCATTGTGAATGTTGGATTCGCAATCAGTCTTCCTTTGCTCTGTGTCTTTCTTGCTCCCTGTTCCTCATATCCTTCTTATCAGATTTCATGTTTAATGCCCACCCTGAACCCCCCGTCCTACACCCACAAATCTGACTGAACACAATAGCACTGATAAAATGGAAGCAAATTTCTTCTATTAGTGACTGACAGCAATTTGAACAAAATGAAGTTGTACCATGATATCGTTATATATACAAGGTGCAAATAACCTAGTTTGAATAATCACAGCCTCTGTCCTTTTAAATGATTTTTCTCCCCGATTTAAAGGGAGGCCTTTGATGTGATAATATTAATTCCCTCTGTGCTTGGAGGAAGGAAAAAAAAACCTAGGAGAAGCGGAAATTAAATGAGTAATGCAATGTCAGTCAATCTTTTAAACCAGGGCCTTATTAACAGCTAATCATTTTGTCATTTTGTCGCTCAAAGTAATGAATTTGATAGGAGGAGAAGGGAATGTTTTATGTTTATTTTTATTAGTTTTAAACAGAAACAGTTGTGGAAATATTATATTATCAAGACTCGCAGCATTTAAGTGGTTTCTGTTCAGCATATCGTTATTTTTCTTCTCTGCCAGTATCTGATTGCCATAATTTTGAATAATCTGCTTGTCTTTCAAAAAAAAATTGAAAAGGATATTCATCTCAGGCATAGCACAGGGTTCCATCATTGCAGATGCATTAGGCTTTTGTTAGGTATTTCTTTACATCCTATTTATTCAGAAGTATCTAAGTAATTAATCGCTAGAAGGATAGTTATGCAGCTGAAAGGAACAGTATATGTTTCTCAGCTGCCAGTGTCTGAAGACCAGAAAAATTACAGGGAAAATCCCATGATTAACTCTCTATTTCTAAATGTGCAATGCATGATTTTGTTTTATTTTAAAATTCTGAAGGCTACAGCTACACATTAAACACGTACTAGTAGAATGCATTAAATATCTGTTGCTGAGAATGGATTCTCTATCAATGTCCCTGTAGCATTCTCCTTTGAAATGGCAGAGGTGACCTCTGAGTTGGGACTCCAGAGGACTCTCAAATTAAGTACTTTGAATATGGTGCCATTATAAGGCTTGATCTAATGTTGATGACACTTTTCCATCAGCAAAAACTGCAATACGGGACACACAGAGAATATAAGAATTCACAGCCTCTTATGGGGTTACAGATTTTGGTTCACCTCAATGTTCCCTTTCATATGCCCCCATTACATTTATGTATTTATTTATTTAATATTTTCTTGTTATATACCATCTTATTTCACGTCTATATTTCAAAGGCTGAAGAATGGATTGTGACTCTAGAGAAGTACAGCAAAAAGTAGTCCCCAATCTCCAGCTCAAGGCCAGCCTTCATTTACCATGAGTTAAGTTAGCAAGCAAATCAATACCTGGTAGCCTAGTGATATATCTGGTGATTTACTTACTCATTGACTGAAAAGTAATTGAGGAGGGTAGACTACCTGTGAAAATACTTCTCTAGTATTAGCAAAAGTTCCATTTAGCTTTTATTGTCAAACATGAATGCATGGAAAATCTCTCCACCAGGATGGAAGCATTTACTGCACAGGGAAACACACATGAAGGTAGGTAAACCAACACTCCTTAAAGCCTAAACAGGCAATGCTGCTCTGCTCAAATTATAAAAAGGTAGTTGTAGACATACCCAACTTCCAGAGAGTTTGAAAAGTGAAGGAATGCACCTTATGTAGAAATTTGCCAATGGCAGGAAAACAAAAGGTGCCCTGTTGTCCACAATTTCAAGTTACAGAAATAAAGAACAAAGCGATTTTTACAAAACACCTAATTCAAGGTTATGGCTGGTTTCACTTGAGTCCTAGAGTCATCACTTGCTCTCTGCTGTAGGAATTCAGGCGTATCTACAAGTTTAAGAAATTGGTATATGTCAACTGTGACTACAGTAATTGTTGCCATACCCAATCAACCTGTGGCAAATATGAGAGGAAATCTATTAGCTAAGAAAAAAAAGGTCAGTAAAAGAAAACTATATGAAGTTGCTAGATCTCACATTTCTGGTGGTCCAGAAACACACATAGGGTTCCCAAAGGTCAGCTGACATACATTAGCTTGGCTAATATCTGGTAATGAACTATTGTGTTGGAGTCCTGAACATGGCATGGTATTTGAACAACTGCTCTTTCAGTTCTCTTGGTCAGCTGATGTTCTAGTTGTCTTGTTTCAGAGATGTAGAAAATAGAGGAAGAACAATATGAAATACTCCTGTCAGTGTAGGCACTTTAAATATATATATTGAGTATAAACCATTATCATATGGCAATGATCCTGCTGTTTTTCAGTGAAAGTATTACTCAGGATAAATGTGCTAAATGATGACTCCTCTCTTTCATTATCTTTACATATCTGTGTATCCTTTGTGCTATGGAAAAAGGGCCCCGTGGGAACTGATTGCTACCATTAGTTTGTTGATTCAGTTGATTGCTGCTTTAGGCTGTTCATTTAGTCTCTGCTCTCCTCAGAGAAGCTTGTCCAGAGAGTCCCATAAAGCAGTTTCTTTTCAGAAGACGAAAAACCTTCAAAGCATTACCAGAGACATTATTTCCTTTCTGTTTGTACAGAGCAAAGACATCAAAGAAATAGCTGGATCCATAATCTACAGCACATTCAGAAAATACATAAATTTTGCAAATTGCTCCATAATTAGTTGGAAATGAAATTTTGGTATTGAAGAGAGAAAGAGTAGTTGCAGAATCGCAGAATAATTTAGGTTGCAAAGGACCTCTGGAGTTTGCCTAAGGGTCTGCATGGATCAGGTGGCTCAGGGCTGTGTCCAGACAAATTCTATACATCTCTGTGGATGGAGGCTTCACAGTCTCATCAGTCACTCACCAGTCTAACCCTTGAGACTGAATCCAAATTTTCAGCAGCTGAAAACAAATAATACATTGATAATGAACTGGAAGAAAAAATGTAACTCCAAATACAATTTTTTTGAGCAAAAAAGGTTTTAAATCTTCCAATAATCTTGGTCTACATTTTGAACATTTATACTTCCAGTTTTAGAAGCAATAAGAAAAGCCTGCATTTTCACTGATTTTAAATACTTCTGATGAAAAGCAGCTTCAGTTATCCTTCTGTTGTAAGAGAATTGCCAAATAGCCACCTGACTCTGAGAACACATATATGAAATATCTTTGTTTGAAGTCAACATTTAGACTGGAATTTTGGTTATAGATACATGAAGTATGAAAAGTTTCTTGGTTAAGGGTATTCATGCTCTTCTCTTGAATATTCTCTTACCATATGCACATTCTCCATTTGCTATTAAAAAATCACTTCTTGATGCACATTTTAAAATGTGTATTTGCTGCAAATATTCAGTGCATTCTTATGAATACAGCCAATTTGCTACACATGCAAACTCTGTCTCTCAGAATAAGGCGTCATCATTTAAAAAGCTACTATTATCAATAAATTATTAAATGTGAGGGACTATAAAGTGTTCAAATCTGCACTACTTTTCACCTAATCTTTCCTCAATTCATCACAATCAGGTCCTTTTTTCCCCCCCTAAGATTCTTATCTTTACCCTAATGTCTTTCTCACATTTAAAGATGGCTAAACTCACAACTACATGGAAATCTGGCTTGTAGATTTTCTAGTCAGAAGGCAAAGCTTTAAAAAAATGAGGACAGCAACTGGAACACATTTGTTTGCATATTTACAATTTTGCCCAAACATGCACACACTTTCTTTACAGTACCTCATACTTCAGGAGTTTTCTTTTTATTTATCTATTTCTGGTCTATACTTTTATACCAGTTTATTTTTTCTTGATTCCTTAAGATTCTTCATCTGAAAGATAGTAAGGAGCACCTTTTACAGAATATAATGTTATTTACTAACATTTCACATTTTCCATAAAATGTTTATATGTGTCTATGTCTGTATCAACACCAATACAGGTTTCAATATGAATATCATTTAAATATAAAGAGCTATGTATATATGTAAGGAAAGGAATCTGAGCAAGGATATACACTTAGGAGAATACTTTTCAGAGCGCATGCAGGGATAAAAGCTGGTATACTTGGAGGAACAGTTTTGAAACATTTTGTTTTATACAGAAATGCATTATAATTTTTACTAATTTATTGCAGAATTATTAATTCAATAACTTTTACTAGAACCAGCCCAAGTAGATGTATTTGGTAGACATGATCTATTGCAGAAAACTAGAGCTAGATTGTAGGATATATTATTCATCTCATCTCCTGAACTGTTGTGCCAGTAACATGTGAAACATTTCCATAACATCCAGGCCAAGAATTTTAAAAGCAGGTGCCTAAATTTAGATTCTTAAAGTCTACCCTTAGATGCACAAATAAATGATCTGTTTTATTTTTTTAGAAAAAGTAATCAATTGAGTTCACCAAACATTTAAGCTCAACAAGAGTTCTTGAGTATTCTGTAATTCTGAAAATCAGGCCATTTCTTTTTATGACTGAGCATTGGTTTTAGGAGCTTTAATTCAGGTTTTCAAAATCTTAGTCATTGATCCAGGTTTGTGTCTCATAGAAATCAATATTAACTTTGTTTTAAATGTAAGTAGGAGTATATCCTTTACTAAAATATAAATCTCTTCACAGCAGCATAATATATAGACAGCTTGTGCAAATTTGAAGTCTTGTAGGCAAGTGACTAAAATGCAGAGGCTGATAAATCATAAACCTAACTGGGCTTACTCCCAGTATCTGGACACACTGTAAATGCCCAAAAGATAAAATATAGATGATTTTGTAATTATTTTCTCTAACAGTCTAGATAACTAACACTACATGGAAAGTCATGGAATGTCCCTGATTTAATAGAGAATAATATTTCAGAGTAAATATTCCTTGAATATGTTTTGTTTAGTCATTCAGATCATCATTATGGATGACTTTCTGTACAGAGGTATGAGAGGGAGAATATTTCTTTTCTCCTAGACTTCAGATAATACTAACATTTTTAAGGCATGGTGTTTAATAAATCTTTTCAGACAAAGTGTCCACAGACCATTTCCAATAAAATCAGACCCTAGAGATGCTAATTTATGAAAGGAAATATCAGAGGAATCATAATATCTACACATATAACTTAAGGACTGCTCTATTTTGAGAAATGCATTTATTCTGTAAAATTGTATTTCATAAGTCATGCTGGTTTTTTCCTTATAGTGTAAAAAATATCATCATGAAATGAGGAATGAGAAGTAACAACAGTCTAAAGTTATTTTACTGATCTCCAGATATACCTGATGCATACCCAGACCTTTATCCATGTTATTCTCTGGAAAACATGAGGGAGGGACTCACATCTATCTTAGTTATATGCTTGTTAGAGTCTCAGAATCAGAGTGCAAGTTTCTCCTTGAGAATTATTATTGGAAGCACAGTTGCTTAAAATTCTTTTATGCACCTTTGTCACATTCAAGGCACTTAGAAAGCTTTGTACTTTGAGCAGTTTCAGTAAGACCTATATTTTTTGTGCCCTGCTAAGTTGATCTGCTGATAGGCTATTTGGAGCTGATTACTGATTCTTTCAATAAAACTGTTATCTCCTTCAAAATCAAAGCAAAATCCAATGACCCTAAGATGATATTTTAAAAAATATCTATTACATTTTTAATGAATGCTTGCAAATAATTTCTGTAAATAGAAGTATTATGTCATGTTCAAAAAACGAGTGTTAAAATAGACATAGTCTTCTAGTAATGTGATCAGTATGGTACCTCTAAAATGCTTCAACTACTGTCTTGAAACAATACATATGCATATATATATATAGTTAATTGCAGAAATACAGACTTATGTTTATGACATTCAGAATATTTAAATGGGTTCAGAAGAAAAAAAGAAAAAGGAATTAATTTGTAGCTTCTGTGGTTCAAAGTTTAAAATCAAATCCCTACTACTCTGTTTGTCTTCGTTTTGTCTATTGGCAACAGGTAGAAGTTGTTTTTAAATATGTCATTACTACTTTATTTTATTAGAGCATTTAATTGACCAGAATTTGGCCTTAGTTTACTGTTCCAATGGAAAAATAATGCAGTATCTTATACAGTTCATTAAACAAGCAATAGCCACATATGTATTTTTGTTCTACATTTTATTGATGAATAGGATTATGTTACACCGATCATTTTCTGGAACATGCCTGAAATAAAAATAGGGCATCCTCTGACAAGTACATCAAGACCTTGAAAAGAACCCATTTCTCATTAAAAACAAATTCAGGAATTGTATTTTTCTTCAGTCTATACTAGACAAGGCCAGAAGTAATTTTGCAGGCCTATATGCTGACTACTACTAGGCAGCATCTTAACAGTCGCTTCCTTATCAGCAAAGGAATTCGGAAACAGCTTCTTATCAATGACTAAAAGGAAGAGGAGTCAGACCACCCATCTTAGAAGTGGATGATATTTTACTTTAATTTCTATATTTAGCACTGCCCCAAAAGTTTCTTTCTGTTCTCATGTATAAAATATTTGGGTGTGTGATCTCTGATCCCCAAGGGCATGTGACACAGCACAACACATGTCCACATGGTTGGAGCCTCATAATCTCAAAAAGCAAAGCAGCATCATCCACATTGGCTCCTGGAAATATTTTCTGAATTATTAGGTCCTCTGAAGTATGCCTAAGTGTTGTCTGGAAAGGATGCAAGTTTGACCAAGGCTTAATGGTTTAATAGTGCAATGTCAGCTAATCTGAATTCACTGGATTGATACACACAGCTCAAAACTTACGAACAGATTCACACAGGAAAAGGTTTGTTACATGTTAAATAAATTCAGAGACTTTCTGAGGAAAATATTGTATATGTTATGTATGTGAAAGCGAATGTAGGTGTGAACGACAATCTGTATGTCCCTCTTTTCTGCATATTGAGAAGGGAAGTGAGTATCTTTCTGTGTTTAGAAGTCGTGATGTATTGTTTCAAACTTGCTGTTTTCAGTCACTCTTCACAGTGCTATGTTATATAGGAAATGGTTAGCTAGCTGCTTTACAGTCTGCAGTGAATACTTGCAGATCTGGGCTAGATTCCAAGAATTAAACTGATTAAAATATTTCAAAAATCCATTAGATTGATTAGATGGCAGTTCGATCAGTTAGAAATGTTGTCCTGTGATATTTTGTTTAAAACATTAGGACACAAAGAAAGTAGCAATGTAATGTTGAATTCAAGGAGGCTTTTAGAAATATTTCCTAGAAATATTCTTACCATATTAAAAAGACTGTGACACACAAAGGTGACATAGGTGCTTACGGTACTCTGTGTGACATAATGGATGAGACAAGAAGCCAAGTACCTCCAGAGAATTTAGATGTACTAGTAGCCTAGCATGAGATCCCTCAACATTTTCCTTGATATGATAGTTGTCATAATATAATCCATTTCAAATGTGGTCTTAAAGAAACTGCTTCAATTCCATGCATCTTTATATCCTGAACTTTGGCTGAAACCTGCTTTCGGCCATAGCAGGTTGCTTGTGCTACCATCTCCTCAAGACATTTAATATAGCAATTCTTTTTGGGCATCTCAAAGGGCAAGGAAGCTTGTGTTCACACAGAGAGAAAATTCTTTCTGTATCAATCCCTCCTTCAAGCTTGTTGGGGTTGCTTTGGCTATGAGATGATCCAAATGAACCAGACTTGGATATACGACTAGCTCTTCTTTCTCTGACTATGGGAAATATTTATAATCTGCTTTGCAAAGAACTTGAAGCTTCAGAGACTTAGCAGCATGTAGTAAAGCTACAAAGGCTAAGCCCTTTAAAAGCATCAAGCCTCTAACTTAGTCTCAGTGAACCCACAAATACTTTGATGGATTTTTAGTACAGTTTGCTAGAGAAAAGGGTCATCTCTTAACTATGGTGACCCAAAAGTATAAAGAAACATGCTGCATAAACCAATGTGAGTAATGGGTAATAAGATGTTACCTGAAAAAACATCTACTCTGGGAATGCTCCTCAGCCTCACTTGTAAAGTGGCAGTGTGCACAGTACTGTACAGCACAGATGAACTGTTCTTGTTTTACTTAATTGTTACAAATATGGCCTAATATATTGCTAATGCCTGCTCCTCATGAGATCACTTCAGTCATGAGGGATAGGAAATTATCTGCTCCACTTTTCTCTTTTTCAAGTACCATTGAGAGACATTTGGGTGTGTATTAAAGACACATTTTATCTTAAAGGTTCCTCTGAGTGATATTTAAACTAAGCATCATTGATTTCCATCAGCCTTTTGTTTGTTTTTGGTTTGTTTTGTTTTGGTTTAATTCTAGAGATATGGTTGCTGTCAGTCTCTTAATAATTTTCATAGAATCCCAGAATCATAGAATATCCTGAGTTGGAAGAGACCCCCCTCAGATCATAAAAGTCCAATTCCTGGCCCTTCCTCTGCAGTTACCCTGGGAATAATGTGCAATCTGAGTAAAACTCTTCAGATTCCTGAATAGGTAACCAGGACTTTGAAAACTTCTGTATCCCTAAGATGAACTTTTATTTAGCTGTAGAATTCATGCTGGATGTTTTAATCACATTTTCCTTTGGACAGTTTACATGACCTTTGGGTTTAATACACGCACCTGAAACTGCATGAAGAGACACCTAAAAGTTAAATGCTGAAATACTCATTCAGCAGACTCAGAATCAGTAGACAGTGATGACCTACTGCTTCCTTCTGCCAACCCTCACTTTTGTAACTGCCATTTAAGTCTACAGTATCTCAGGCTAATATCTATCTTAGGATTTGAACAGAGTTCATCTTCCCTTATTGTCACACTCCCCATATGAAATTACCTCATGAAACCCTAGTGGATTTCACATAAATCTTTTCGAGCACACTTGTCTTTTTATCTTTCTTTACCTATCCACTGATCTTCTCAATACAAAACCAAAACAAAGCAAAACAACTGGCTTTTTTTTTTTCCAATGGCTTATGTTTTCCTTGACTTCTCTTTTGTAAGGTTGTCAAATAAAATTGGACTACTAGATTTTATAAAATTATCTTAACAGTCCAGAGGAACAGCTGTGACACTGCTGAAGAAAGCAATGTGCAGTTAAGCACCTAGGAATACCTGAGCTGAAGTACTGCCATGGGCCATTGTCTTTGGCATCATAACTGAGTGAAAAAATTCTGTGTCTCTCTGACCTCATTCCTAGTCATTCATTCCCATCCCTGGAGCTTATTCTGAACATGGAATATTTGATTTTTCCTTGGTTTACTGTGTAGGAATAAAGGAGACAACATACTGAGATGGGAAATGGGAGAGATTAAATCATTAGAACAAATGACAAGTGAAATGAATTTACAAATCTATAAACATAGACAATATTTCTGTACACATGATACACTAAGTGCTCTACAAGATGGGATTCAAAGCATAACAAAGATTTCTATACAATTATACTAAAGACTCCTGTAATTCTTTTTGCGTGCTGATTTTTTATTTATTTATTTTCTGTTGATAAGGGTCAGAAAATTGTATTATTTTGTTTTAATAAGAGTGGGGTGTATGACACTGCTTACTTGCTGCATATGCCTTAATGATCAGCCCCCTGTGAGAGTGCATGTGTGTGTGCATGCATATATCTTGTGTGTCACAGCACTTCATTAATTTCTAACTTCATTACAGATGATGTTAAAAAGAAAGACATGTTACAAATGCAACATCTTTATACAAATGTGCTTTCATGCTTTCTAGTTTTGATTTCTGATAGTGCAGTATGTTATAGGGCAATATCATATAAACATGCCATATTTATCCAACACATCTTTCCAGTAACTTGTGATGAGCATAAAATAAAGGCTACATATCTTCCATATAAAGCCTCTGATACCAAGGTATTAGCTTTTAGATAACCCTGGTAAAAGTACAGTGGATTTTGCTATGTCAGAGCAATTTCTTCTCCCCACATGTCATTGTTTGTTAACTATTCTGTCCTCGCACTTCCTTAAGTCAAATTCTACTTAAAGTATTTCGAATCTTAAATTCTGCTTTGGCTATTTTTGGGTCGTTTTTTCAATTATGAACGTATATGATATTTTTCACTCCTCTGTGAGAATGTAAATATACAATGTTGTGTCATATTGTATTTTTCCCAAATGCAAATTGACTAAAAGTCCTCATAAGACTAACACGGAGAAAGTTTGCACCTTTTTGTGTGCACCATTGAAAATACTTTGGCACAATTAAAACTCTTAATTATAAAATCTGCAAAAAGCAGTATTTTAAGGTCAATCAAACAAAGTATATGAAAAAATGTAAAGCAACTTCATACCAAATTTAACTTAAGAGTAGTAATGACTTTAGTGATTCTTTTACCTTAAGACATTAGTAATTTGATTTTAAAAAAAATATTATAGGATTGCTGATTAATTTCATACTTAGGATTTGACATTTAAGAATTGTATTTCATATAAATTATCAACATGCTAACAAAATATTTTCTGCTCTTCAGATGACAGCTTCCACCTTACAGTGAATGTATCTTAATTACTAATTGCTGTTGAGACCTTTACATGCTAAGCCACAGACCTATCAGACTTCACCCTGGGTTTTTCTATATTTATAAATAATGTTTGGCATATTTCTGACATCAGTTTCTCATTTGCAGTGTAAACTAATAACGTAAGATGGAATGGAAAGACATAGAGATAATCCTCAGTGACCCTTGGGGTCACCCTGTGCTTTGCTATAAAGATGAAAAGAAATGAGCTGCAGCTCAGTCCTTTAAATTAACAGCAAAAGATATCAAATCCTTAAACCATTTAACAACTTAATTTGACTTGGTTTTGTTTTTCTTTTATTTCTTGTGGGAGAAGGAAATGGGGAAGCCTGATTAGAGTGGGGTTCCAGTTCTACAGTCTTTGAACTAACATTTGGAAGCATGAGCTCACTTAATATTTAAATAATTTTACTATATATTCAGTGAGTTTACATATATTGCAATGTGCCAATGGAACCATTCTCTAATAAATGTGATGCATGCTACAGTTTTGCTCTATATAGGATGTTATTTTAGAACAATGATAATATTAGTAATGCTAATGACTTCAATCTTTCAGATTCCCCTGCTTTTGCTATGGCCTCTTAAAAGCAACTAATGAAACACCCAGCTATTCTACCACAGGAAATTGGTATTTTATTGAAAGATATTTTCAGTCTTTTCGTTTTTTTCAGCCTTTTCACTGAATCTTGGTTATTATTTAAGTAGCTAAAAATGTAGTTCTTTTTTCTCCTATCAGATATTTTTATTATTGTTGCTCTGGGATACTACTGTGATGATGATAATTGAAATTGCTCCATTTCTTCAATTTGTCTATGCAGTGAAAACATATTTTTGGATCCAGCATAATCATTACTACACGGCATTAGATTATTATGTCACCAGTTTAGGATTGCTTTTGACTTCATTATAAAACCTGACAGCAAAATAAGATGGATTACATGGCTACCAGCTGAGCTAAAGTTTAAATTACTTTTCTACATCCTAGGGAATAAAGCTTCCTCCCTTCCCAAATTAAAAAAAAAGAAAAGAACAAAAAAAGAAAAACAAAGAAAAACAAACACACCATCTGATTTAACAAAAATGTGAATAGCAGTGATAAATAGTTAAATTAAATTGTACTTTGCAGCTAGCAGGAGATGTCGCAGTGGTGTGAGTTTCTAGCATGAAAAGAAGGCAGGTTTGAATATTGATCTTTTGAAGGTCCATTAGCTATATGTTGAGCATTGCTGACATCACAGATTGATGTCTCTTTAAACTGTGTCTCAGATTGAATCACCTGGGGAAACCAGCTATTGACTTTGAATGTTTGTGCCGTTCAGCCGCTGGAGAATGCTCTCTTACTATTTCTCTCTCCCTCCCTCTGTCTGTCTGTTTGTCTGTGTCTCTCTTGAATACATACACATGCACACACACACACACATGCTTGTCCTTTTGTGTTAGGAAATATTGTCATTTTTTCTGAGTGCAACTCTAAGTTCTCAAAGTTACACTTATGCTTCGTTATTACATCTGTACAATGCAACATTTAGGTCATGATGTTCGCATGAGGCAAAGAACTTCTTACTAATATAAGGTATTGAGATAGTGTCCAGGAAGGTCTAAAGGGATGGCATCATCTAGTCTGTGGAGACCTTCATTTCACCTTGTAAAGTGAGGCAACCATAATAGCTTCCAGAGGAGTGCTACAGGAATCCATAAAGACAAAGAAACCAAAGCCCTTCTGAGGTGCTGATGGTAGTAATGTGTCTGTGTGTGTGTGTGCCTGTATGCTTACAGATGAAGGGAGATGGTTTCTGATGAAAAGGAATGCAAATATTCAAGGCATTGATCATCACTCATCTCCGTTCAACCTCATGCCCTCTGCTACATCAATACATTGGAAACATAATTTGTATCAGCAGTTGTTTCTTTAATTAAGATCTCTCCCAAATCTTTCTCATTGATTCGTGCCATTAACTTATTGATCAGCTTGCTTATGCTGAGATGGTAGTTTTGCTGAGAGGGTCTCTCTCAGTTCATGATGCTGGTGCACTATGAACATCTTCTTGGCAACCAAGGGATAAATTGGAGCTCATTCAGCTCTGGCACTGCCTTAGCAGTACGCAGTGGCTTTCCCAGAATGAAAAAAACCCCAAACAATAAAAATAAAAAAATATTTGTCATCTCAGGACATTGAAAACCTACCAGAAAAAATAAGGAAAAAGCAAGAAAAAAAAGCAAAAAGTATTTAATATGCTTAAAAACCTTGCTGAAAAACTAAACAGTCTAAAAAAACATGCAGAAAATGTTATAGCCATGGGGGCATATGACAAATCCAGGCTCTGTATGTTAATGGATAATAACCAGGAACTAAATGATAGAATTTGATCTGAAATGTGAGCTATATTCAGAAATTAATGATGAGTAACTGATGCCTCATTTAATCAAATAGTTGGTAAAAAATGTGATAATCAAGGTAGAATGAGGTTAAGGCTAGGTAAAAGGTGAAAAAAAATTTCCACAAGTATTTCACTGTAATTCTGCATATTTCATCTTTTCATATGGTTTCTCTATGTTATTTTGTAATAAATACTGTATCAAACAGGTTTACTGGTCAGTATACTCAAAGATACAGAATTTCATATGGATACTCAGAGTGTAAAATTGAATATTTGTAGTAGAAACTTGACTCAGGCAGAAAGAAAAGCAAACTATATCACCTCCATATATTCTTAGGTAGTCAAGTAGCTGATGTAGCACAAATTTCAAGGAGTTGTGAGTGGCTTATGAAAAATTCACTGATGAAGATTTATTCAGTGAAATTATTTAGAACTAAGGTTCTTCTCTGTCTCATATGGACTTTGTGATGTCTGGCTAAAACTGCAGGGAAATGCAATGGCTTTTAGAAATATTGTTTTGGGAGGTTCAACAGGCTCCAGACAAGCAAGAAGGAACAGAGAATCAGTGTACCGGTTCCACTAACCCTAATTACCAGATGGAACAGCCCAGGAATGGATAATGTGTACATGGCACTCATTAAAGATCTGTGCCTAATATGTAACCTTTGGGAAATATTTTGACCTCATCAAAATACTTTTAAATATTCAAGGTGACCAGTTAAGGAAAGGCTGAACTAGCTTGTTCAGTTAAAGAGGCACAAAGTATAGGGCCACTGTGACAGATGTGTTGTGAGATATGATGACAACAGCAGTGAGTAAAGATATTATTGACAGGAAGCGCTAGCAAAGAGGAGATTCAGGAGCTGATGACTCTCCTCACAAACAAATGTATTAAAATGAATATAAATACAATTAATAAAACGGTTCCTAGTGTTTATTAGGCAACTAGTATTTGAACTGAATGCGACTTGGGACTCCAGATACTGCTTTCAAAAGTATAGCAACTTCTCAAGGCTAGAGGTGAATTATATACTCTAAATCCACATGAGGCACAATCCATTGCTGACAGACCCTCATAGGCTGGAAGCTCTCTTTCAGATCTGCATCAGCAAGACATACAGTAAGAAACTGAAAAACAGTTTAGCAATAAGTGTTTATCTCCTTAGAGTTTGTTGGAAGCACAATATGAAATGCGTGTTGTTTGCATTAAGATTCCTAAGATCCCTCTTGGTTTCTGATTTATTGGGCACCAAATTTAAAATTGCTCCTCTTTGTCCTCAGACAAATTAGTCTGCTGTACCATAAAAGTTTTAGAAAACAACACTATGACCTGCCCAGAAACAACATTCATCTCAGGTTATACAATATACAAAGTGCTGTGCCTCCTACCAAAGGGACAAAGAACATGTAAAAAGATGGTGATATATATCTTAGCTATATATAAGTAAAAGCATGACCAAGAGAAAAAATCAGATGTGTAGGCTAAAACTGACCTTCTGTGGCTTTGAGAAATACAACCATCATTTGAACAGGATATGGCTTTTACAAATAATGTGCTCTTCCTTGAGAGCTTTTATAGGAATCACTTCTAACTGTAGGAAGATTCTTATAGCTATATCAGTAAAATGGGGAAAAATATGACTTGTGTTTCTCAAAACTCTGATTTCCCTTTTAAATATGTATTTGCCTGAAGATTCTACCCTGATCATGATAGATCAGAATCTGCAACCATCTCTAGAGTTCCAGGAACAACAATACTCAAAACCAGACTTAAGTGTCTGAGACTCTGAGGCCTAGGAGTTAGAAGGTAACTGGAAATTGTATTGATTGTGCCTGTGCAGCTTCCATTGGGATGGAAAATCATAAACCTCTTACTGCTTTTCTAACCCTGTTCCTACCAACTACACCTTCGTGTGTGGGAGTTAGGAATTAATATAATGAGGAGTTAGTTGGGGAAGCCACAGTGCGCATAACAGGTGGCAGTTGTCTTCTTTTTAGTCACTCAGTGGAAGAATGGGTGACAACATGTTTAAATTTAAACAGTTTCAAAAATATGAGAGGCGCATGAAATCCATGGCATCTGAGGTATCTGGTGTGAGATGGAGTACTTCTTTGTACAGAAAAAAACTTGCAGTTTCCTGTGCTCTTGGAAAAATATACCTCAGGAAGACTAACTCGATGACAAATAAGCAGCCAGAGATACATTGAACACACTGTGTTCTGTGCAGCAAGTTACACCATAATTCCATTTAGTTTCAGAGATTATCAGTAGGGTTCAGTTTTCTTGTTGCTTTCTTTTGGAGACCTTGTCTTCCAAAAAAAAAAAAAAAGCAAAGGAGTAGTTTAAGATTCTGGGATATGAAATTAAGTTGAATGCTGTAGTTAAAATAATTAGGAGCGAAATAGTTTGTTTATTCCTTGGCTAGGATGAGAGTTAAATCTGACCTAAATTCTGTCATTTCTCCTACTTGAGTTAAATCTTTCAGGTAAATTCTAGGATAGGTGAATGAGGCATTAGGATGCCCTCACCAGAGCTTTCAGGCGAAGTTTTGGAAACTTACTTCAATGGACACAGTATTTGTCAATTATTTTAGTTAGTCTGCAAACAACTTAGGACAAGATTTGATCAAATTATGCTAATTCACATTTTCAAGGTTGTTTTTAGAATGGGTGAAATCCTGGCAGAGAACCCATCAAAATTAATTTAGCTAATTGGTGGATTCTCCTCTGCAATCTGAAGAGTGAATATGGATCACAGTTTTCATTAGGCTGCTTTCTAATCCATTTAGTTAATTTGGTATTTGAACTGCGTGTAGACAAGACCTTATGTTCTGTCACAAAGCTGAAAAAGAGAAAACATGAAAAATTGCTTACTTGGATACTCACAGAATATAGTAAGAAAATAACAGGCTTGAGAATCCTGTTAGGAAATTGCTAAGTTGCTCCCTATTTGTCTGATTTTAGTATTTTGGGCATGTGGGAAATTTTATGCTCTTTGCAGGATAGCATGCTCTACAGGCTGTGCAGGGCAGTCTTCTCAGGTGGAGATGTACTAATTCTGATGGGCGAGAGAACAGCCTAGTAAGGGGAGGCTGTGGGGCGTACTTGCTTAAGCTTAATTCATATGCTCTTATTTGTAAAAAATGCCACATAAACAAGTTTGTATGAGAAAAATGAGAATGAGTTTTTTCTGAAGTGAGACTATTTGTTCCAAAAAAGATGACATTTCAGGGGAAAAGTGAGACTCATTGCAAGAACTTTCACTTGTAAAGCTTCTGTAGGTAACCACTTGTCCTGTTGTTCCTTCCATAGGAAATAATATTATGTCTATGAGGTAAGTGTGGAATGTTTTAGTTATTAATTTCTCACAATTATTTTTCTTTCTGTGGCCTCTCAAGTTTACAACCAGTAGCATGAGCAGCTCTAACTTTTATTAATTGTTAGTACTTACTATTTTGCTTATTAGTGTGCTTATTATAACATGCTAAAAGGAACAGAAATCTGAAAAGCCAGCTTGTAAAATTGACAGATATACACAGCAATACTAAAATGCATAAAGTCTATCATACATTAAATCTCATCAGAAATATATTTTGCTGAAAAATAAAAAATCTGTCCTTGCAGTCAGAAAAATGAGGGATTAAATATGGACACTGGATCTAACACTCCCAGAGCAATGAGTGATATTTTGCTCAAAAGGGATAGCCAGGATTTTGTCCTTGCAGGCAAGTCTCTGTGAAGCACATGAAGAATACAGATGGGATGATAAACAATGATAAATAAATTGAAAATATTGCCTATATATACTTCAGAAATGTTTTCAACTAGCATTGCCTTCATTATATTTTCTTCATAGAGCCATAGAGTCATAGAAAGTTTAAGTTGGAAGGAACCTTAAAGTTCATCTTGTTCTAACTCTCCTGCCATGA
The DNA here is from genome assembly GCF_000695815.1 of Acanthisitta chloris. Taxonomy (NCBI): domain Eukaryota; kingdom Metazoa; phylum Chordata; class Aves; order Passeriformes; family Acanthisittidae; genus Acanthisitta; species Acanthisitta chloris. The sequence goes on from NW_008678532.1 coordinate 112,617, forward strand.
GCAGGGACACCTTCAGCTAGACCAGGTTACTCAGAGCCTCATCTAGCTTTGTCTTGAACACTTCCAGGTATGAGGTGTCCTAAACCACTCTAGGCAAACTGTCCTAGTGCCTCACCACCCTCATCAGAAAGAATTCAGAGTAAGGCCAACCCCTTCGTTCTGTCACTATATGCCCTTGTTAAAAGTCCCTCTCCGGCCTTCTTGTAAGCTACCCTTAGGTACTGGAAGGCTGCTATAAGATCTCCTTGTAGCCTTTTCCTCTCGTAGAATCATAGAATCCACCAGGTTGGAAAAGACCTCAAAGATCATCAAGTCCAACCCTACCATCATTACTAGACCATGGCACTAAGTGCCGCATCCAGTCTCATCTGGAAAACCTCCAGAGATGGTGAATCCACCACTTCCCAGGGCAGCCCATTCCAATGCCTGATTACTCTCTCTGTAAAAATTTCTTCATAATATCCAACCTAACCCTGCCCTGGCAGAGCTTGAGTCTGTGCCCTCTTGTCCTACTGCTAGTTGCCTGCAAGAAGAGACCAACCCTCACCTGACTCCAACCTCCTTTCAGGGAGTTGTAGACAGTGATAAGGTCTCCCCTGAGCCTCCTCTTCTCCAGACTAAACAAGCCCAGCTCCCTCAGCCTCTACTCATAGGTCTTGTACTTGAGTCCCTTCACTAGCCTTGCTGCTCTTCTCCTGCTCCAGCACCTCAATATCCTTCCTGAACTGAGGGGCCCAGAACGGTACACAGTACTCAAGGTGTGATCTCACCAGTGCCAAGCACAGGGACAGAATCACCTCCCTGGTCCTGCTGACCACACTGTACCTGATATAGGCCAGAATGCCATTGGCCTTCTTGGCCACCTGAGCACACTGCTGGCTCATGTTAAGCTTCCTGTCTATCCAAACTCCCAGGTCCCTTTCTGCCTGGCTGCTCTCCAGCCACTCTGTCCCCAGCCTGGAGCGCTGCATGGGATTGGTATGGCCAAAGTCCAGGTTTAACAGCCCCAACTAGCTCAGCCTGACTTCATAGAAGAGGCTCTGTGATCAACTTAGTGAGTCTACTCTGGTCTCATTCCAATAGTTTCTACTTTTTCATATGTTGCAGTATCATTTCCTGACATTTTGGTACTATTGCTATAGCTTCTTAATTACATATTTATCTTATTTTTGCTCTTTTTTTCTTTCTCTGCCCCTTTCTCACTCTTCCTTTTTCTCTCTTTCTGTCTTTCTCTTTCATTCCCTCTATCTCTCCACATTCCTTTCTCATTTCCTCTCTGGCCTTTTTATCTTGCTTACTTCTGTTATAATTTGGTGTTAAAGTCCTCTGTCCAAATTAAGGTGCAAACGAGATCAAATGCTGGTTCAACAATACCAACTTTCTTTTGTAACATTAAGTGTATAGGAAAAAAAAGAAAGAAATAGAAAGAGAGAGAGACAGAGGGAGGGAAAAGGAGCGAGAGAGTGCAAGCAGAAGATGGTTAATATCATGGATGCAGCGGTATCCTGTTTATCCTTCAGTGCACTGGGCTTCTTTGTGGTGCTGGGGTCAGACCTGGTGTGCTCCCTGAGTCAATTTTATACAGTCCCTCATTAGCATGGGAGGCAGGGGTGGGAATGGTTTTCAGTTTCTTATTAGCATGAGTGATGAGATTAGGTGTGGTTGCACTGTTGCATATGTTCAAGTGTGCTAGTCGTGCTGGGATGTAATGTAACATCAAGATGAAAAGTATCAGTGTCTGGCTTGCCTCAGCAAGGCCAGACTTGAAACTTTCTTTTTGCTGTTGGCGCATAGGCACTCCTGAAGTTTCCTGAAACAAGTTTCTGCACCTAACGCTTGTGCAAGGCATATACTGCAAATATCATTAACCATTTTGTTACAACTTCTTCTCCCTTTTGTCTAATTTCTCTCTCCCTCTTGTTCTGTCTTACTTTCTCACTCTGCCTCTCAGTTTCAGTCTCACTTTCTCTCTCTTGTTTTCTTTCTCTGTCTCTCCCCCTGTCACACTTCCTTTATAGTATTTTGTCTGGTTTATGCTGTAGTTGCATGAACCTGCTTCTCCTGGATAAAGGAAAAAAGGAGAGGAAATAAACAACCCGAACTGTGATTGCTTCTTTCTAGGACAGTGGTGGGTCATACCAGTTCAAACTACCTGGAAAAGAGCATGGAAGTTTTGCTGATCATTTCTGTTGGACATGTACAGTCTTGAAGGACTCATAAAGCCAGATTTCAGGAATTGAACCAAATTAACAAAGGGCATGCTGTAAATTAAGGACATAAAGACATATTGATGATATCTTTAGATACTTTAGGGCATGTCACCTGTTTTAGAGAATTCCCAGATTTTCATCTCCTGAGGCAGTAGGTCTGTATCCAATTAAATATCCTTTCTGCGTAGATTAAATGTGAATCACGGAGTAGAATAAAAAATTTTCCTTAGTCGGGCTGCCCATTCTCTGTAAATACACATTAAAAGGGCTGAGGGATTTGTTTGGGGAAGAATCTTGAATCTAGTTCTTTTAATTATCAGGTCCCCACAGAGACTGGACTCTGTCAATAGGGTCTGGCAGGGTAGGGACTGGCAGGCACAGCAGAGTCCACTTCCCTAGCCCTGGGCATTGGGCAGCTCCCTGGGGATGGGCTTGGGCTGAGTTTGGGCTGTGACATGGGCCCTTGGCTGGGCAGTGCCAGACAGTGGGCATCTGGGGCTTTCTGCTGAGGCGTTGCTAGGGCAAGGGCTGGTAGCCCTAATGAGTTGTTGTGGGGTCTGGGGCCATGGACATGGGGAGGGCAGTCCTGGGGGTTGGGCAGGGACAGTTAGGGAGGGTGGTGCACCCACGACCCTGACAGTTCTAACCAGGATATTTCATACCCTCACTAGGCAGAAGTCCATGACAAGAAACTTCTTCAGAGAAACTAGGATGATAGTACTGGGATTTTTATTTGTTTGTGCATTTTGAAACAAAAGATATGTAAGTAAAAACATCCTAGTCAGCTTGAATTGTAATTGAAAACATGGGAAAAATAAACACTGTCCACCACTTAGAAACCAACTTCTTGTTCAGATATTGTTGAATTTGCCCCTCTTTGCCTAGTAGTTGAGAAAGTAGATTTATTCTATAATATTTGGAAACTGTATCTTCTTTGCTAGAATGAAGAATGGATCTCTAATTGGTTACCAGGCACTGAATTTGGAAGTAAAACACTTTAATATAGATTAATATTACAGGAGAAAAAAATCCTTAGTCATACAAGAGATACACTTATAAAATCAAACTTATGGATATCCAGGTAATGTTATCAACCATACATTTATATTGTAAATCTAGCAAAACATTTGGAACATGCTATTGGATCTCCTGTTGTGTAAACTAATGTGAAGTGTTATACTGTTGTGAACGTCTGAACGTAATACAAAATAAAATAGGCTGTTATTTTTATATAAGGAAATAAAAACATATGAGAAATTACGGAACATTTGAGGCACATGCTGTGACCATTCAGCTGGAGTTTTCTTGTAGGAAGATTTTATTTTGTGGACATTGATATCATCCTTTTAATATACTGACATTAATTTTAGAGAAGAGAGACTTTAATGTTTTTGAATCAATAGAATTTATAAAGAAATGATTCTCTTTGAAATTCCATATTGACTTTTCTAGAAGTTTATCCTGTATTTTATTGGAAACTATGAGCAGTTGTGAAGATTGATTAATTTTGCTATAACTGACACTGCCCCAGAAGAACTGTAACTGGCAGGAAGGCTGGCATTCTTCTTATTTAACTTAGATGTTCACAGCATAGACTTTGAGTTGTTTATATTTCCTCTAGGTTAGTTCTTAACACTCCTTCTTTATAAACTGTAAAGAGAATTTAAACCAATGCTTTCGATATAGGTGTCTACAGAAGTCTAAATATAATGTTCTCTGATAATATATTAGATGTTTCAGGTGCTAGAAGTTAAGTGGAATGCAAGGGGTCACTGAAAAAAAAATTCTGAATGAGAAAGCCTTTGAGGATTATTAAAAATATGGACACCACTTCTGGTTCCAGAAAGCTCTAAAATGCAAGCTTTTGAAGGCTGAGAGAGTACCTGTCAATGTAGCTTTAAAAGCTTATGTTGTTTTCATGCTCCTCCCTAGCCAACAACTTACTGCCATTGGCAGGGAAAGATCAGTGTGCTAGATGCACCTTTGCTTTCTCTCTCTGCCCAGACTCATGTCTACATTGCCATAATAATAGACAGTAGTAAAAGTTTTTCTCCTTATCTGGTGCTACATAGTCATCTCATCACTGGTATTACTCTCAGGAAAGCA